>NC_061118.1:15794775-15870910 GCF_002878395.1 Capsicum annuum
GATTTGAGGTCTATCTTAGATAAGTAACTGGCACCTTGAAGTTAATTAAACAAGTCATCAATTCTAGAGAGTGGGTACTTATTCTTGTTGGTGACTTTGTTCAACTGACGATAGAACCATGTTTCTTACGCACGAATAGAACTGGAGCACCTCATAAAGAAATGCTAGGCCTAATTAAACCCTTATTTAAGAGATCTTTCAACTGTTCCTTCAATTCCTTAAGATCGAATGGAGCCATTAGGTAAGGTCGAATAGTGATAAACCTTGTATCTGGACGGAGATCTATTCCAAAGTTGATTTCCCTTTTGGGAAGAGCTCTGAGAAGATCTTCGAGAAATTCATCTAGAAAATCCCTCATTATAGAAACTCACTCAAGGATTGGAGTCTCAGAATTTGAGTCTTTGACTCAGACGATATGGTAAATGCACCCTTTAGATATCATCCTTCTTACCTTAAGATATGAAATAATCTTACCCCTAAGCACTGAAGTACTACCCCTTTATTCGATAACTGGCTCATTAGGAAATTAGAAATGAATAATTCTATTCTAAAATTGATTGAGGCATAAAATGAATGAAGCCAATCCAAGCAAAAAATCACATCAAAATTAGTCATCTCTAACCTACAAGATCAACTGAAATGATTTTCTAAGATACCATGACCGAGCAATTTTTGTATACCTATCTTTCTACAATGGACTAAACCACTGGGGTAGACACTGAGAAAGGCTCTGCTAATGTTTCTATATTAACACTAAAGTCAATGGCTATGTAAGGGATCACAAAGAAAAGTGAAGTTTTGGGATCTAACAATGCATAAAAATGAAGGCGAAAGACTTGTAACATACCCATAACCACATCAGGAGAACTTTATTAATCCTGATGAGTTTAGAGGCATACAATCTTTTCTGGTGTGGCCCATTGGTGGCACTGAAAGTGGCATCCTAATGAGTTGAGTAACCTACTGGTACTATTGAAGAATAAGACTAATTCTGTTAGCGTGAATCACCTCCCTTCGGAGATACCACTTGACACTCTTTGATCCTGTGGCCTGGCTTGCCAAACCTAAAGCACAAATTACTAACTGCCTGACATTCACCCCGGTGGTTCCTACCATACTTCCTATAGAACAGATTGGTACGGCCACTATTTACACTACCCTAAGTCTTAGAGCTTGGAAATCTATCTCGACTATCCTTCCAGAACTTAAGCACTGGCTCACAAACTGAAGACGGTGCTAGGGCTAAGAATTTCTAGTGGAACTAGGAATGGTTACCACCTTCTCACCTTGGCTATTAAAAGTTGAAACAACCTATTCTGTCCTTCTTATTCTCCCTCTCTTTCTCCTTAAGATTATCCTCCTCAATCTATTGAGCATGATCCATAAGTCTAGACAGGTCCATCTCCTTAATAATTATGGCAATCCTACACTAATTAACAACACTATCAACTATACTAAATACAAACTTACTAAATCTAGACCTATCGTCCGCCACCATAGTAGGAGCATACCTCACCAATTGAGTAAACCTAAGTAAGTACTCCTTCACTCTTATATTACCCTATTTCAAATTGATAAACTCCTAAACCTTAGTTTCTCTCAACTCTAAGGAGAGAACCTCTCCAATAAAGTTGTGGAAAACTCATCCCACTCCATAGGATCTTCTTCCACACCTCTGTCTTTTTTCCAATACTTAAGCCAAGATTAAGCTACTCCCTGCAATTGATATGTAGCCAATTCTCCACTCTCATTAAAAGTGACAGCCATGATGGCTGTCACCTTCTGTAACACATCTAGAAACTTATGTGGATCCTCCTCAGACAAGAATCCATAAAACAAAGGGGTATTCATCAGAGTGAAATCCCTAATCCTAGCTGCAGCTGTATTTCCCACTAGATTGGCTGGGGCAACATCCTTCTTTTGTTCTGAGCAGCTACAGAAAGAGCTAAGGTTGTTAAGATACTGTGAATCAATTTTACCAAATTTAAAGCAAGAAATTCAAAAACCTCCCTAAATATGAATCAACTTGAAAACCAACAAATCGGGATCGATAATACTAAAATAAAAATATGTGAAGTTTAGGGGTCTAAAAAATGACTAAGTCCTTAACACAGTCAAAATTTCAAGCCATAGACCCTTTAAGCATGCAACTACAACTGAACTGAGCTTAGGATCTCATGGGGTATTACATTATCTACTCCTTGGGAATATTCGTTCTCAAATAAGACTAGTTAGACCAAGAATACTAAGGCAACTGAGACCAAAATTGAGGGGGTAATAATGCCGCCTCAATCTCAACACTTTGAAGACTTGAACTTTTTCTCAACTTCACATCAAACTTTCGAGGAGGCTTATTGGGTATTTGTGAAAACATCAAAAAAAACACTAGTTAAACTTTGGGTTTTAAGCTTCTTTGGCTTTAAGTAAGGGATGTCACCTTGTCCTTTAGGAATGACAAACTCTAAAATATAAGGATTTTGCATCATATCTACCAATTTCATCATTTGCTCGAATGGTTCAACTTTCATCACATCTTCTAAGCATAATATTGAAAAGTGGTTGGAATGAGGTTGTCTTCCCAATTTTGGGGTTGCATTCTTCTTTAAACTTTCACTCAAAAATGAACTAGAACCTTCACAAATATTCCAAAACGTTCATTCAACACATCCATCCTTCAATTTCACCAAATTCAAAGCAAGAAATTTAAATTACACTTGTTGCCCAATTTTGGGTTTGTTAACTCAAATTCAATTGTTCTCTAGAGTCTACAATCTAAAATTTGAAAGGGTTTGAGCCTTTTAAGGGATTTGTGGTCGTTTGTACAAAATTACAAAATTACCCTTGGGTACATTCTCATATTTCCATGATCATTGAAGCTTGTCTGCGATTGTGGCTACTATATTTGAGGTAAGAACACCACAGTCATAGCCCTTTGACCTGGTTTGATTGGCCATGATCATGTTCCTCAGACCGTCATCATAATAATTAAGATTGATATTCTACTTTAGGTTTTCCAGTTATACTTCTCTTCTCCTTTTTGATCTTTTTCAGCTCAAATTCACATATTTCCTTCTCAATACTTGTATGCCTGTATATGTGGATATTATTGCACTAAACCATAAATTTTGTCTCATTCATGGATTTAATCATAGTAGGGTGAATGAATGTTGAGGGCCAAAGAGTGGTAAATTTACCACTCATCAACACCCCTAACTTAAATGCATATTTGTCCTCAAGAAACATTATTTCTTTATTAAATAAGACAATACAACTTTAAGCCAATTTATACACCCCAATGATCACAATGACTTCAAACTTTATCTTAATTGTAGTTAGTTTTATTATGTGTGGCTGACATAGATGATGTGATAAATACAGGAAAAATGGCTCCGATGATCTCCATACAGGTGGTATGACTCCTAATATGGAATAAGAGTACTACTAGCTAGGTTCTTTATCTTGTTATTTGCATTGGGGACAGTGCCTAGATTAAGTATGGGGTGGCTAGTTACTTTGCTGCTTATTTTGTAAGAAATTACTACCTTTTCCTTAGTATACTTGTCTGATAGGATTAGTTATTTTGTTTATGTTATTTCTTGTTAGATATGTGTTCAATTTTGTCATAGTTAGGTGCTTTTGTCGATGATGAATGGATGATAACCATGTTAAAAGAAAATTAAACATTTGTTGCATGTAAATGTTCTTATGGATCACATGGCATTATAGCATGAGTATGCAATGGATCATTACATTTGAAACACCTAGGCTCTAGTTATGAATCTTGTTGTGATTGTTGGCTTTATTTGAATTCATTTGATTGTTGGGTCAAGAATCTATAATGCTCCTAACTAAGTTGACCATGTGCTATGAGTGTGTAAGACTGTTGTAGATTCCTTGTTGCAACTAGTGCTAGAACTTGCCTGGTGTGTTTGCAAAGCAAACTAAAAATTATGAGTTTAGGAGATGATTTAGGAATTTTTTTGATAGCCATTGTTCATACCTTTTTTGACCTACCTTTGTATATTATCTTAGCTATCCCCATTGAGCCTTTATCTTGTTCTATGTTAGCCTTATTTGTAGCCTAATTCGTTCTTTAATAGACCGTAATTTGATCCAAAAGTCCTCAGCACTTTAATATAAAATCAATTTGAGTTAGGAGTTTGACAAATAAGAGGAAAAAAGTGAAATTGATGCCCCAAAGTCTAGTTATTGGTGTGTGCAATTGTTGTGAATAGGAGTAGCAAAAAGTGTTGAAAAAAAGTTCCAAATTTTAGCCCAGACGTGTTACAATGAACCTATTTTGGCCCTAGTCCTTCTTGAATATTGTGAACCTCAACTAAGGCAAATCGCTTAAGTTGAGGGTGGCTATCATAGGGGTGCATAACGTGAAATGGGTACCAAAAAAATATTAAAAGATTTGCATACTCCCACCATAATGTTATTAATTGAGCTTAATGAGTTGGGGTGAAAAGAAAATCTGTAAAGATAGCAGAAGTGGAAATTGGTTGTTAGAGATTGGTATTAAGTGCATAATGTAGTGTTTTAAAGTTCTTAGGGAAGACAGACACTATTTTTGGCCAAAATAGTTCCTACCCATCCCTTAGCCTGCATTACAACCCGTAAAAGACCTATTAGATCCTAATCTTAGCATTCTGATATTAGTGGAGCACTACGTTAAGGGAAAGCATATGGTCATCAGTTGTAATTTGAGAATTCTTTGTGAGAGTGAGTACAACTTGATTCTTGTACCTAGTTTGTTAGAAATTGCATGATTGTGAGTGATTATGGGTAACTTTCTTGTTGTGAGGGCATATGGTTGATGAAGGTTGGCTAATTTTTATGATTTCTTTGCTTAAACGGTATGCATGAATTTTCCAACTTAATGAGTCTATTCTTATGGGTAGGTTGTCTCTGGTAATTACTAATGAATTTACTTTTTGTTCATAATTATTGTGTGAGCCTATTTGAGCATCTTGTTTTTCCTTTGTGGGTGCTAAGACTTGTGTAGTATGTATAAATAGATATTTTGTTCGAGGACGCAAAATCTTTAAGTGTGGGGTGGTGATATTGGGTGTATTTATACCCCTAAGAACCATAACTTACCCATATTTTAGCTAAGTTTAGAGAACAAAGTGCCTAGTTTCTTATGTTTTTACTCTACTTTTATGTAATTCAGATAACATATGTGATTATCATGATTTCAAGTATTAATGAGGTAGATGTAGACATAATGAGACTATGGAATGTGGATAGAATATAAAACAAGAGAGAGTAGCGGTTTGGACCAAATGTGGCACCTAAAAACTATGTCCAAGCCTAATTTGTCATTTAAAGTTAGTCTAGGGACTTAGAAGGCAATTATGAGGGAAAGTTTATTAAAATTTCTTGATGATGACAATTCACGTATTATTGATTATTCTGTATCTTTTTGAATTGGAAAGTGGCGGCTTAGCACCAAGGGAGAAATGCCACTTCATCTTCTCCGCCAAGATTGTGTTTACTTTTTGGTATGATGAATATTTCTATTGTGATTCCCGTTTTATTCATGAGTAGGTAATTTTATTAGTTAGGGTTATGGAAGCTTTGTAACATACAATCTATTACTTTGGGTTTTTGAATTCATCATATATTGATCTGCTTATATCATACTCACTTCGTTTATCTTGAATTTTCATGGTTGCATACATAGAGGATGTGCCTTAAAACTCAACTTATTCGATAGAAGGGTTGAGGTTCGGAAAAGAGAGTAGTGACAAGAAAATAGGATTTCCAACCCCTATTTCATACGTTAATGCTTTAACAGATTAAGTGCTTTGAGATTTCATATTATTTTTGTAAACACTTTTGATTCGAGAAAAATAAAGTGAATTAGTCCTTGATGGTTGAGAAACACTAGGATTATGTTATTAAATACAATATGTTTCTCTGTAAGCATGATACATGTATGAATTATTAAAACCCATAGTTAGAAAGCATTGAAAACTACAAGGTGGACATAACCCTAGCTTACTATTTCTCTGAATTTTAATACTACTACACATATTTCATCTTGTTAAACTGAAACCATTAATTTGTGAACTGAATCAAATTTCCCTTTTTATTTTATGGAAACAAATGATTAAAAGTCAACTAATATGCATACAACTTAATTAACACCATATTCCCTATGGGATTTAACCCTAACCTAGTTGGGTTATATATTTGACGACGACCGCTTATGCTCTTGTAAAAGAGTTGTAATTTGGACGTTTCAAATTTTGGCACCATTTCGAGGAATACGGTTGTCGATTGAGTTTATATGTGTTAATTGACTATTAGTCAAGTTTCCTAATTTTGTGTTTATTTATTGTTTTTGTTTGATACCGGCTCATTGTTTTTTATACCACAAGCCAAAAGTTTAGGAGAACCATTATTACCTTTTAATCCTGAACCTCAGCTCATTAAAAGAATGGGTAACCAACAGGAAGCTGAAAGATTAGTTGCTTTGGCTAATGCCCAATTATATCAACAGAATACAGATAACCAAGGTCGGGTACCTAATCTAGATGAAGAGGACCTAGGATATGATGATTTAATTGATCCGGCTAATAGGAGGTGTGCAGCTGAAGTAGTTGCACCTGTAAAATCAAAATTGTCCATTCAGAGAAAGACCAGACCATAAAGTTGTGCAGTTTCATAGTGACGACGATGAGGATGATTTGGATAGAACTGGAGCTGCAAGGGTAATCATTCCACCACCACTAGCTCCTGGGATAAAATTCAACATCACTAGTACTATGATTCAGCTACTGAATTTGAAAGGATCTTTGGTGGATTACCGGTGATGATCCAAATCTACATTTTGTGAATTTTATCAACATTTCTAAGTCGTTTGATAATCCTGGAGTGGGAAAAATTGCTATTCATTTGAGATTGTTTCCACTATCTTTGTCTGGAGAGGCAACTATGTAGTTGAATGAATTGACCCCCATTCAATAACAAACTGAGGCAATTGAAAGGAGCTTTCCTAGAAAGGTTCTTTCCACCCTCCAGAATGCTATAGTTGAGGAATGAGATCAGAAACTTTAGGCAATTGGCTAATGAAGCTTTGCATGAGACTTGGGTGAGGTTTAAAAAGAAGTTGACTCAATTCCCAAACCATAAGATGACTGATAAACACTTGATGGAAACATTCTATAGAGATTTGAACTCTCTTACAAAGCCAATAGCGGATAATGCTGCAAAAGAAGCTTTTATGGAGCTTACCTTCACTGAGGCTATGGACATGTTATAAAGAATAACCAAGAAAAGTAGAACTTGGCATACTATATATTCCATGGTAGAAAGCAATACTGGGTCTAATGTTATATCAACAGAGCAGCGTAGGAGAGAAGAGGACTGTGATTAGGATATGGCTCACATAAAAACCCAGATGGATCTTCTCATGAAACAATTGCTATCAGGGAATATAGAAAAGGTAAAAGATATGGGGTCTCATGGTAAGGGAGATAACTCAAACACCGAGGAAGAGGGTAACTACTTGCATAACAAGGGGCTTTTCGGACCGGTGGTCAAGGAAACCAAGGGTGGAACCATCAAGGATATTGGAAGAATAAAAGTGACATGAGTGGACTGTATGTACCTCCTGGAAGCTGTGATAATACTGCCACCAATTCAGGCAAAATATCCATGGAGGACATGATGGAAAAACTATTTAAGGGAGTTGAGGTGACCAATTCTGGGTGACTAATATGAAGAGTGACATATCGTCCATTAGTCAACTAGTAAATTCGCACTCAACTGCTATTAAGCAACTAGAGCAGTAGTTGAGCAAATAGACTGCAACATTCAACCAAATAAAGAGTGGGACTCTACCAAGTAATACATTTCAGAATCCAAGGACTGGCGGATCGTGTATGGGTATTACCATTAGGAGTGGTAAGATGTTATCTAGTCCATGTCTGGGAGCATCCTCTCATATTAATGAGTTTAAAATGGCTAGGGAGATGGTTAATGAAACTCCAGTGGTGCCTGTCGAGTTAGGAGGTTCAGAAAAGAAGAGTACAGAAGTGGAACAACTACCTAAGCTGAAGCATGTTAGTGATGTGGAGCAAGGCATAAGAAAAGAGGTAGAAGTTGCTCCAATTGAAATCCCAAGGCCACCACCACCATTTCCACAATTATTAAAGAATAAAGAATATGATGGAAAGTTTAGAAAATTCATGGCTATATTAAAGCAGTTGACAGTGAATATGCCTTTAATTGAAGCACTGGAACAAATGCCCGGATATGCAAAGTTTATGAAAGACCTGTTGACGAAGAAAAGGACTGTGAGCTATGAAATGGTAGACAATCTTCATCAGTCTAGTGCTATTGCTACAAGATCTTTTGCGCAGAAGAAAGCTGATCCGGGAGCATTTACTGTCCCATGTACGATTAGATCGCTAAATTTTTAAAGGGCCCTTTATGATCTTGAGGCAAGTATAAATCTTATTCCATTGGCAGTTTTCAAGAAACTGGGTTTGAGAGATCCTAATCCCACTAATATATGGCTTCTAATGAAGGATAGATTACTGAAAAGGCCTATTGGGATTCTATATAATATACTTGTAAAAGTTGTCGATTTTATATTTCTTGCCAACTTTGTAATTCTTAATTATGAAGTGGACTTCGAAGTACCCATAATTAAGGGCAGTCCATTTTTAGCAACTGGGAGAGTGTTAGTTGAAATAGAGCTGAATGAGCTAAAATTTAGGCTCAATGGGAAAGAAGTTAGTTTTAAAGTATATCAGTCCATAAAACAGCAAAAGGGGATGATTGTCTTCTCAATTGTTGATGTACTCTATGAAGATGAGCGAGATGTACCAGTTAAGGGTAGGTTTGTTGTAGAGACCATAGCTGGTTTGGTTGAACTAGCAAGCAAGGATGTTAGTGACTTCAAAGTGGCTGGACTAGGAATAAAGAATTTTCCTAATCCAAAAAATGAGTACAAATGGTATCATCGATGTATCTTGATGAAGTTTGAGTAGTCAAGATAATCGAGTCGTGTCGCGACATTAAATTTGGCGCTGCATGGGAGGAAATCCATGATTTTATTCTTATTTTTTTGTTGTTAAATAAAAATGCAAAAATAAGAGTTGAGCCACAACCAAAACTACGGCGCTTGGTAGGAGGCAACCCATCCTTCTAATTATTTTTTAGTTATTTTTGATTAAGTGTAGGAGCATGAAGTAATAAAGAGGTGATTGGTACCAAATTTGGTTTGGAATTGAGCCATATCAATGGTGGTAAGTTAGGAGTAACGGGAACATTAAACGTAAGTTTGAATGGTCAAATGTTAAGGCTCGAGTCATGATTTGTGTTAGAGTTGAGACCCAAATTATGTTGATTTGCCCCTAAAGTTTCACAGTACGACTTTATTTTGTAATTTTCAATGAGGTCTTTCCTGGTAGCATAGCGATCAGGCCGATATGCCCGATCCCGAAGCCAATCACTGACCTCGATGGGGTGCAGGGGAGAAGCCCCCATGGTATAGACCTTTCCCACTACCTCAATTTGGCGATATAGTGTGTGGCACACAAATCCATGTTGGTAAAGCACTTGGTGACGCCTAATGTAAAATAGGAAATTGCCTATGCGACACCTAAGTCCCATTGGGCGATCCCTTATGCGGTGCCTAACACATTGCACACACTCACTGCCTCCCTTAGGCGATCCATATGCAGCACCCAAGCACCATTTTTCCATACATTGTGTGGTGCCCAAGCCTAAGTAAGTGACTGCCAATGCAGCACCTAACTAAATGTATGCAATACCTTATGCGACGCCTATCATACCGCACACGTTCACTATTTTACTTTGGAAAAGCATTAGGCGATGCAAACTTACACCTAAGCCATCCATTAGGTGATGCAAATTACTCTTTTATTTCACTACAAAACCGTGCCTTCAACATACTATTTGTCCCACAAGCTTCTTCAAAACTTTCAAAACCCAAGAATATCCACTCTCTTTCTTCATTCTTTCATCTTTAAGGTAAGTTTTCTTTTCTTAATCGTTAAGTATTGTTACTTTATGTTGTAGTTTTTAATTGGTTTCTTGAGTATTATGAATTAAATTCTTTCCATGACTATGTCAAAGAGAGATTTTGAGCATCTTGGGAAAATAAACATCATTGTTGTAGTAAACACAATTGTTGTAGTACTTTGAGCTTTTGCATGTGATTGAACTGTTCATGACTAACGTAGTTTAGTTGTGTGGCCATTATTTCACAACTTTCTTGATGGAACATAGTATTGGTTAAATCGTATGAAAGTGATGGTGTTTTGTGTATACTGATATGTTGAAGTTTTAAGGCATAACTTTGTTCAAAAATTATTTCATTGAAGTAAAATTGGTGGAATTGAAGTGAGTGAATTGTATTTTGACTAATGTTGGTGCACCATGTCAAATTATATGTCGGCAAAGTCTGAGTATCCAATAATAACACTTAATTGGTCTATACTAGCAAATTAAGTATGGGGTGGTGACTTCACCACCTTCATCTTAATTGTAGTTAGTTTCATTATGTATGGCTAACGAGGATGATGTGATGAATACAGGAAAAATAGCTCCGATGATGATCTTCATGCAGGTGGTATGACTCCTAATGTGGATGAAAAGTACACTATCCAGGTTCTTTATCTTGTTGTTTGTACTAGGGACAGTGCCTAGATTAAGTGTGGGGTGGCTGGTTATTTTACTGCTTGTTTTGTAAGAAATTAGTACTTTTTCCTTAGTATACTTGTTTGATAGGATTATTTATTTTGGCTATGTTGTTTCTTGTTAGATATGTGTTTAATTTAGTCATAGTTAGGTGCTTTTGTCGATGATGGATGGATGACAACAATCTTAAGAGAAAATTAGACATTTGGTGCATGTAAATGTTCTTATGGATCACATGACATTATAGCATGAGTATGTGATGGATCATTACATTTGAAATGCCTAGGCTCTAGTTGTGAATCTTGTTGTGATAGTTGGCTTTATTTGAATTCATTTGATAGTTGGGTCGAGAATCTATAATGCTCCTAACTGAGTTGACCCTGTGCCATGAGTGTGTAAGACGGCTATAGATTCCTTGTTGCAAATGGTGCTCGAACTTGCCTGGTGTGTTTGCAAAGCGAAATAAACATTGTGAGTTTAGGAGATGATTTAGGAATTTCTTTGATGGCCATTGTTCATACCTTCTTTTAACCTACCTTTGTACATTATCTTAGCTAGCCCCATTGAGCCTTTAGCTTGTTCTTTGTTAGCCTCATTTGTAGCCTAAACCGTTCTTTAATAGACCATAATTTTATCCAAAAGTACTAAGCGCTTTAATGTAAAATCAATTTGAGTTAGAAGTTTGACAAATAAGAGGAAAAAGGTGAAATTGATGCCCCAAAGTCTAGTTATTGGCGTGTACAATTGTTGTGGTGAGGAGTAGCAAAAAGTGTTGAAAAAATGTTCCAAATTTTAGCCCGGACATGTTACAATGAACCTGTTTTGGCCCTGGTCCTTCTTGGACATCGTGCACCTTAACTAAGGCAAATCGCTTAAGTTGAGGGTGGCTATCATAGGGGTGAATAACGTGAAATGGGTACCAAAAAATATTAAAAGAGTTGCATACTCCCACCATAGTGTTATTAATTAAGCTTAATGAGTTGGGGTGAAATGCAAATCTGTGAATAGTTAAGCTGAAATTTTTGAGGAATCTGAGAATATAAGATAGCATGCACAACTGAACTAAACTGCGAGTCCGAATCTAAATCATTCTAAGCTTCTGAGTAATCTGTTAGTGCAAGAACTTACATGAGGGAAACTATATAGCTAAATGTATGATCAGAAAAGAACCGAGTTAGGGAGAAGTATTACCTTTGGCTAAATCTGAGTTTGCAGAGAAAAGGTGGGGGTACTTGGCTCGCATATCTTCTTCTGCTTCCCAAGTTTCGGCCTAACAGACTTATTCCGTCAAAGAACTTTAACCAAGGGAACTTCTTTGTTCCTTAGTCTACAGATCTGATGATCTAGAATCTCAACTGGAATCTCTTCGTATGAAAGGTTGTTCTGAGTATCTGAGTTTTCTATAGGAACTAAACGGTAGAGTCGCTGATCTCTTCTTAAGCATAGAGACGTGGAATATGGGATAAACGGCTGACAAGTCTGCAGGTAACTCAAGCTCATACGCTACCTTCCCAACACACATACTGGGGACTAAGCTTCCCCTTCTTTACCAAATCTCTTTACTCCTTTCATGGGTGAAATCTTCAGATACACAAAATCACCAACCTCAAACTTGAGGTCCCTTCTTATCACATCTGCATATAGTTTTGGGTGACTTTAGGCTGTTTTCAATCTTTCTATAATCAAATTAACTTTCTCCATGGCCTCAAACACTGCATCAAGCCCAAGCAAAGCGGCCTCACCAACTTCAAACCAACCTATGGGTGATCTACATCTCCTTGCATAAAGAGCCTAAAATGGTGCCATTCGAATGATAGCATGATAACTGTTATTATAAGCAAAATCAATCAATGGAAAATACGCATCCCAACTACCCTTGAAATTAAGAGCTCATGCCCTCAACATATCTTCTAGAGCTTGGATGGCTCTCTCTGCCGGACCATCTGTTTGAGGGTGAAAAGCTGAACTAAGATGGACTTGGGTACCTAGACCCTTCTAAAAGTCTTTCCAAAACAAGGAAGTGAACTGAGTACCACTATCTGAAATGATAGACAGGGGGACTCCATGCAATCTGACTAACTCGCGGATATACAACTTAGCAAAATCCTCAATTGCATAAGACATGTAAACTGGCAAGAAATGTGCTTAGTTAATCTGTCAATAATAACCCAAATCAAATCATGGTGACGACGTGAATGGGGTAAACCAGTCACAAAATCCATATTCACCCCTTCCCATTTCAAAGTGGGAATACTAAACTCTTGCAACGTACCACCACATATTTGGAGTTCTAACTTAATGTGTTGACAAGTTGTACACTTTGCTACAAACTTCACTATATCTCTCTACATACCATTCCACCAATAGATTTCTCGTAAGTCGCAGTACATCTTTGTAGTACCCGGATGAATAGATAACACGCGCCATGCATTTCCTCCATAATCCGCTGCCTCAAATCATCAACAGAAGCACACATAATATGCTTTGGTATCTCAACACATTATCTCCCCCTTAGGAGAAAACCTCTTCCTTTTGCTGTTTAACCGACTCTTTAAGTTGGACCAAACTAGAATCCATATTCTGCTTCTCCTTCATTTTTGAAACTAGGGAAGATTTGGAACTACTCTAAACACAAACATTACCTTCAGCTAAATCAACTAACCTAACACCCAATCTAGCCAAGGGATGAATTTCTCAAGCTAACTGTTTCTTATCATTCCCCACATGAGCAACATTCTCCATAGACAATCTACTAAGGGTGTCTGCTACTATATTGGCCTTGCCCGGATGATACAACACACTCAAGTCATAGTCTTTTAGAAATTCTAGCCACCTTCTCTAACAAAGATTCAATTCCCTCTGACTAAACACGTACTGCAAGCTTTTGTAGTCCGTGAATACATCAACATGAACACCATACATATAGTGTCTCAAGATTTTCAAATCAAAAACCACAGCAGCTAATTCCAAATCATTGGTTGGGTAATTATTTTCATGAGGCTTTAACTGTTTAGAGGCATAACCTATGACCTTACCTCTCTGCATCAACACAAAACCCAAACCAACTCTAGAGGCTTAGTAATACACCACGATACCATCTATACCATCAAGTAATGCTAACACTGGGATGAAGTGAACCGAGTCTTCAACTCCTGAAAACTCTTCTCGCAGGAATCTGACCATTGGAACTTACCTTTCTTTTGGGTTTATCTAGACATAAGATATGTAATAGGTGAGAAATCTTCAACAAAATAGAGGTAATAGCCAGCTAGACCCAAGAAACTCTTAATGTCTGATAGAGAGATAGGTCTAGGCTAATTCCTTATGGGTTTCGTCTTTTCGGGATCCACTCTAATGCCATCGGCGGAAATAATATGACCAAGAAAGGCTACTGACCTTAGCCAAAATTCACACTTGCTGAATTTGGCAAACAATTAATGATCTCTAAGAGTTTGCAAGATAATTCTAAGATTGTCTGTACGATCATCCTTGCTATGGGTGTACACAAGGATATCATCAATAAAAACTATGACAAACATGTCTAGATACTGTTTGAACACTCGATTCATAAGGTCCATGAAAGCTATTGGGGCATTAGATTTCTCGAAAGACATGACTAGAAACTCAAAATGACCATAACATGTTCTAAAAGCTATCTTTGGAATATCACATTCCCTTACTTTAAGTTGATGATACCCAGATCTAAGGTCTATCTTTGAGAAATAACTTGCACCTTGAAATTGATCAAACAGGTCATCAATTCTAGGAAGAGAATATTTGTTCTTGACTATAACTTTATTCAACAGACGGTTGTCGATGCATATGTGCAAAGATCCATCTTTCTTTCGCACGAATAGGACGGAAGCACCCCATAGAGAAATACTAGGCCTTATGAAACCTTTATCTAAAAGATCCTTGAGTTACTCTTTCAACTCCTTAAGCTCTGAGACAGCCATACGATGAGGTAAAAAAATAGGCTGAGTATCTGAGAGAAGGTTAATACCAAATTCTATTTCCCTATCGGGAGGTACCCCTGGGAGATCTTCTGAAAAAACATCAGGAAACTTATTGACCACTTGGATCGACTGAATTGTTGGAGTCTCAGACTTAGTGTCTTTAAACCAAACTAGATAGTAAATGCAACCTTTGGATATAACCTTTCTGCCTTAAGATACGATATGAAATGAGTCTTGGGATATACTGAATTACCTAACCACTCAGAAATTAGCTCATCTGAAAATTGAAACTTCACCGCTCGGGTGCGACAATTTATAGAATCATAACAGGAATGAAGCCAATCCATACCCAAAATAAGATAAAACTCAACCATGTCTAAATCTATCCAGTCTGCTAAAATGACTTTATGAAGAACAGTGATAAGACACTTTTTATAAATCTGTTTTGCAATAACTGACTCACCTTCTAAGATAGACACCAAGAAAGGCTCGAGGATTTTTTAAAAACTTATCTTAAAATCTATAGTAACTAATGGGGTCACATAAGAGAAACTCAACCCAGGGTTTAACAACACATAAACATCAAAATGAAAGACACACAGTATACCAGTAAAAACATCTGGGGAATCTTCTTGTTCCTGAGGAGGAGCTGGCGAACTAAAGAAGCTGGTGCACTATTAGCCTATGTCTGAGCATGAACATCTCTATTTCCCCACTTAGCATGCAAGCACTCTTTGATTTTGTGACTTTTCTAGCCACAACCATAACAACCTTTCTAACCCCATAAATATTTACCTCCATGATTCTTACTACAATTAGCACATGGGATTGATTAGGCCTATTACTCACAGTATTCTGAGATTTGGATATAGAGGACTTACCTCACTGATCCTACATCTTTCTGGGTGCAAGAGCACTGGTCGAAGAAAGTGCAGCCATAGATGAACAATTCTGGATCTGTGAATGACTTTCTCCTTCAGACCTATTCTGACCATCATCAAACTGCCCTGCTCTGGCCCTCTTATTTACTTTATCTCTCTCTCTTCTTTATCTTTTCTGCCTCAATCTACCAAGCATGCATCATTAATCTAGGAAGTTCCATGCACCTATTGAGCATAGCAGTCCTATATTTCTTTACTACCATCCTAAACACACCGGTCACAAACTTACTCATGCTTGACCTAGGGTCAGCCATCTGGTCAAGGGCATACTTAGAGAACTAGTTGAACTTGAGGCAATACTCTTTCACTGTCATAGAGCCCAGCCTCAGGTTTATGAACTCTTCTATCTTAGCTTTTCTTATCTCAAGTGGGAATAACTTCTCCAAGAATGCATCCTGAAATATCAGCCAAGTCATGAAAGCTGTATTATCCACTCTACTTTTCTTCCACATCACTACCCAATCATAAGCAACATCCTTCAGCCTATAGGATGCAAATTCTACACTCTCTTCCTCATAAACATGCATAATTTTGGTTATTTTCCTTACCTCATCAAGATAAAGTTGTGGGTCCTCAACTGCCTTTGGCCCAAAGAATTTTGGCGGGTTTATTCTCATGAAATCTCAAATTCTGGCTGCGGCTAAATCCCTATCTGGCTGAGGTAGGACTACAGACTAATGGTTGCCCTAAATGTTAGTTTTCACAGCTTGACCTAGCACTGAAAGGCAACCCAAAACTCTGCATGTGACATATTCTCATTCAAAGAATTTGTGGGCTGAGGTGGCTGGTTATCATTTCTAAGGGTGTTAGTCGATGAGGAGGCATTTTCTATCATGTGAAAGCACCTGTTAGAAGCAGATAGAGATAATGAGTGCATGATATAACATAAAAAAAAAGATGATTTCCAAAAACGCTACATAGCCTTTTTCTCATAGATGTGGCGCACTTTACACCGATGATCAAGACTCTATGTAACGCGGCTTGTCTTACTTCCTAGGACTCTCAAAACTTGGCTTTGATACCAAGTTTGTAACGCCCCAAAATCTAGTTCCCGGGATGTCATACGGTGCTCTAAACTACAAGTGGTCCTGATCTTACCCTGGCTGCATTTTCTAGATATGAATCTCAAGATAGGGAAATATAGATGAAAAATCATAATATATGCAGAAAACTATCTGAATCTTCTAAGTATATCTGAATCATACTAAATCTCAAAAGTCTGATAAAACATCTAAATACTAAATCAAAGGTCTAAATTTGAATCTAATAGTCCGACAAGCCTCTACTATCTGAATCTAGAGAGTCACTGGAACAGGCCCCAACTGACTTAACTGTTTAAAATGAGTAAAGACATATCTACTAGTAACTTAGAAATCCAAATAACTAAGCCCTCAAACTATAAGGACTCACCAACTGCAGGGATGTAGATAAGATGCTCGAAGATCAATCATGTTGCTGAGAGAGAGCACCTGAACCTATATTATGAGATAATGTAGCACATAGACATATATGTGGATCAGTACTTTAAGGATGTACTGAGTATATGGGGGTGTATGCAATAAGTAAATAATATCATCACAGTTTATAAAATCATGAATGCTAAATGTAAATGACTCACGTAAGCTTTAGTAATATGAAATTTGAGAGTAAAATCATTTATAACAAAGCATGTAATCTAAGTCTCGTGAGTCATCATACTTAGTCTGAAATCTGTATTTCTATTTTATTTCTCAAATCACAAAGGCTAAGTGAAGTCTGACAACTCATTTTGTATATCTTAAGGCTTCAAATCAATAACCTATTTAAGAGTAGGGAAATTTTTTAGGAGTTTCTTCTAACCGACAATACGCCATGTGAGCATCCATGGAGTACCACGACTGGCCCCCGTTGGGTAGGGCTGTTCTACCCTTGCCATCGGAATAGAACATTCTAATCTATATGATCACAATCTGAGTCATCCATGTAAAAGTGGTAATAAATCTGAATCTGTACCTACGGTGGCACACAGTTCTGGGGTATGAAGTCATAGTAACCTACCCAACTCGGTGCTAAATACTACTCCAAATCTTATGCTCAAAATCTTAAGAAATCCACTTTAAAATTAATCTAATGGTTTATAATAAAACAAGTTGTAAATCTGTAAAGCCAAATCTGTAGGTCTGAATCTGAAATATGGATTTCATAGCTATTCTGAGACCAAAAGGTCAAATCTTCATCTAAAATCTGAAAATAATCTAGTCATGGGGTGCTTAAATCATAAACAATTTTGAAACAACAATATTTAATTGGGGTCTAATGACCCAAGCATTAAACTTATGTTAAAACATCTAAAAATTCGTACTTGGTAATGTAAACTTTTATAAATCATCTTAAAATCTGAAAATTTCAGCAATATGCATGGAAAGATAAACATAACCATGTATTTCAACTTATAAATCATGAAAAACCTCATAATCTTGCAAAGAATGATAATGGATATAAACCCTAACTTGAATTTCATGGAAAATCATATAAATTGCAGCAAATTTGTTAATAAAATAAAGTTTTGGGCACAAGGATGAAAGAATTATCCTTGTTCAAACCCCACATACCTTAATTGATGATCTTTGATGAAAGGATTGAATCTTGGATTCCTATTGACGCTTTGGAGATGAATTCTTAGTGTTCTTGTATTGGGAATCCTTAAATTTTAACTATCTTGGAGAATTAAAGGAGGAATTTTGAGTTTCTTGGAGAGGCTGTATGATGAACTAGGGTTTTTCTTTGAGGAGAATGATGAATAGGGCATAAAGTGCTTTGATATTTGATTAATCTTATGTTTTTTAATGGATTGGGGGTTGGGGATTTACCAAAATACCCCCTTAAATTCTTAAATGGAACTAGAAAATGTAGTTTTTTCTCGATCTGGGTGGCCATTGTGATACGCCACCATCACGGTGGCTCACTAGAAATTGACAAATGGGAACTGGACAGACTCCGCAACGTGGAGTCATCGTGTTGCCCCTTTGAAATGTCATTTTGGCACATGGTGCGACGCACCATTTTCACGCTGGACCTCTGCAAATTGAAAACTGGGAAATTAGCCCTCTCTGCAATGCGCCAATATCACGTAGGGCCACTGGAAAATGACAATTGGGATTTGACACTGCTCCACGATGCGCGAATGATCTAAATGACGGTGTTTAGCGACTAGAACTTCACATAGACATAACTTATTACCCGGTTATAGGATTTAGGTGAATCTTATATCGCTGGAACGTTAATTCAATTTTCACGTCATGGAAAGTCCAAATTTAAATAATTCTGCACGAAAATAAACATTACTTATTCTAAAAGCTACTCCTTATTCTAAAAGCTACTCCTTGTCATTCTCAGGATCAATTTAAGCTAGGAAAAATTATGGGGTATTACAGTGTCTCCCAGACTCACCGCCCACTACCAAATCATAGAGAAGGCATAACTTATCATCTTCAAGCTGCCGATCATGAATCTGCTCAAACAGAAAGGACCTCGCCTCCACACAACCTAAAACCCTCGCAGGATCTTATATGTCAAAGCAAACCATCAAATTGGCTAAGGATAGAACATCCTATGCCAATAGCCTCTAAGAAACTAAAATACATGCCAAACTACCAATACTTACCACTTTGCGATACAAGGCATCCTCTACCACATTAGCCTTACCCGGATGGTACAACATAGAAATATAATAGTCCTTTAGAAATTTTATCCATCTATACTGGTGAGCATTAATCTCCCTCTAGGTCATAATATGACACCCCAACTTAGGAGAAGGAGTCCCACATCGACAAAGCATAGGAGGGATGCTGGGTAAATAAGTAAGCAAGACTTACTCCTTAGTGATACATTTTAAAGCCGTGCGTGCCTAGGCCTAAAGCGGACAATATCTCTAGTGGGTTGGGGAGTTATAGGGGTCTCTCAGACCGTAGTGGTTCAGGATGCCCTTCGCGGCTAGGGCCTCAGCTCGGGTCGTGATAGAATGGTATCAGAGCCACTCCTGTGTCAGCCCTGTCAATGTGGGCCAAAGTTCAAACTAAGTATAGGTGAATCCTGGTAAGGCGGGGAAAACCTCAGTCCTGAGTCTAGACAAATCCCATTCGGTGGTGCAAACCTCAGTCAGGACACTGAGTCCATAAGGGGGGTGTATGTGACACCCCAACTTAGGAGGAGTCCCACATTGGTAAAACATAGGAGGGATGCTGGGTAATAAGTAAGCAAGACTTACTCCCTAGTGACATTTTTAAAGTTGTGCGGGTCTGGGCCCAAAGCAGACGGTATCACTAGTGTGTTATGGAGTTATAGAGGTCTCTCAGGCCTTCATGGTTTGGGATGCCCATCGCGGCCAGGGCCTCGGCACAGGTAATGACACATAAGATGCTGAAGAGTATGATGATAGGTGAAAATCTCACAATGCACTCCATACAAATAATGCCTCCGAATCTTGAGCGCAAAAACTACCGCCGCCAACTATAAATCTTGAGTAAGGTAGTTACGTTCATGGAACCTTAAGCTATCTATAAGCATAAGCAATAACAAAACCTTGCTGCATCAAAATACAACCAAGCCCAACACCAGAAACATCACAAAACACTGTGAATCCATTGCACTCAACAGGAAAAGCTAATACTGAGGCTGAAGTGAGATAATCCTTGAGCTTTCCAAAGCATGACTCACACACTTAAGACAATTAAAAAGGAACTTTCTTCCATGTCAACTAAGTCATAAGGGTTGATAAGCTAGCATAGATTTCAACAAAATGCCTATAATAACCAGCCAAACCAATAAAACTACGAACCTCAGTTGGAGACATTGGCGTAGCCCAATCACAAATCGTTAAAATCTTAGCTGGGTCTACTATAATACCCACCTTGGACATCACGTGTTTGAGAAAAGATACTGACTTAATCCAAAACTCACACTTGGAGAATATAGCGAAAAGCACATGCTCTCTAAAAACCTGGAGCACGGCCCTCAAATGTTGCACATAGTCCTCACTACTCCTCGAATACAAATGGATATCATCAATGAACACTATGACAAAGGATTCTAGATATGAACTGAACACATGATTCATCAAGTCCATAAACGCGGCTGGAGCATTAGTCAGCCCAAAATACATCACCAAAAACTCATAGTGACCATAATGGGTCCTGAATGCGGTCATCAAGATATCCTTGTCCTGAATCCTCAACTAATGATAACTGGACCTCAAATATGTGTTAGAAAATACAGCTATGCCGTGAAGCTGGTCAAACAAATTACCAATGCGAGGCATAGGATAACGGTTGTTCACCGTCACCTTATTCAGCTGTCTATAATCAATACATATCTACATTGTGCCATCTTTCTTCTTTAAAAACAAAATAAGAGCTCCCCATAGGAACATACTCGGTCTAATGAACCCCTTGCCGAAAAGATCCTGAAGCTGAGAGTTTAGCTCTTTAAGCTCTGTAAGAGCCATTCGATAGGGTGCCGTATAAATAGGTCGAGTATCGGGCTTAAGGTCAATAGAAAATTCAATCTCATGGTCAGGGGGATACCAGGCAGATCATCAGGAAACTCACACACAATAGGAACAGAATCAAGTGTTGAACTCTCTACACGAGTATCACATATATAAGCAAGATAACTCACAGCCTCTCGATATAAGTCATCTAGATAAAGCATAAGAAATAATCTGTGGTGGGAGTAGCTCCTTGAGCTGAAATAACCATAGCCCCACAACTAGGGCACTCTCTAGAGAAATGACCAAGAAGTCTTCAAGTAAAACAAGACTTACGAGATGAACTAGAACTCACATAATTGGCTAATCCAGCATAAATACCACACCTAGCATGGACGATAAATGAACCTCTCATAGACTTATCACCTCCCTTACTAAGGCACCCACTAGAAATAAACTAATCCCCATAATCTATCTGAAGAGTTTCCTAAACTGGTTGACTCTGAGGTTGAAAACATATATGCGAAGAATGTCCAGCATAATGAATACAACCTCTGAATCGGGAACTACTATGGCTCCCACAAAATCTGCCCTGATACTTCATCCTTTTATCACAGCCCTTATGTTACATGTCCTCTATCACCCTAGTATGATCAGCAACCTCAACAAAGGTCCTACCAACAGCAACCAAACTCTGAGTAGCCATGCTAATAGGAAGTCTTAATTCTCTCACAAAGCAGCAAACTCTCTCATACTCTGTATCCAATATAGAAGTCGCATGCCTAGCCAACTCATGAAAACGAGCCTCATACTCAGCGACTATCATAGAACCCTACTCCAACCTAGTGAACTGATCTCTCAAATGATCTCTATGGCTACGTAGTATAAACTTATCCAAGAACATCTCGAAGAACTGAGATAAAGAGAGATAGAAGGATCCAACTTGTCTAGAACTCATAAAACTCTTCCACCAGTACCTAGAAGACAAGTTCAACTGAAATATGGTGTAGTCTAATCCACGAGTCTCCACATGGCCTAATCCACGAATCCTATCCTCACAAGCAGTCAAAAACTTAAAAGTATCCTCTCTAGGAGCACAAGCAAATCTACACAGAGCTAACCTCAAGAACCTACCAGCATCTTCTGCTCCTTGGCAAACATAATAGGCTAGGTCCCAACTGGCTAAACAACTGTCAGCTGAACAACTGCTTGAATAGGAGGAACCTCAACTCCAGGAGTTGCAGCTACAGGCTACACTCTTACTCTAGTAGTTTGCAAACCATCAACAAAACTCAACAACTGAACCAAAGCATCTCTAAGCAAAAAAGAGAGAATGAATCCTGGTGGAGCCTGGGCTGGTCCCTAGCCCACCTACGGCTAAGGTGGAGGATTCACTAGCTTGGGTGTAGGAATAGGGTTTGGGGAAGGTACACCCTGGTCCTTACCTAGGGACAAATAATGAGTTTGGGTCTCAGGACCCTCCTCGTGTATCACTGAAGCAAAGGTCTTAAGCATCTACAAAAGACTACAATCAACAGAATATCCTACAAACCAACTAAGACTCTTAACATGATGGGAATGAAATAAATGAAGGACTCCTAAGAATTTCCCATATTCTCCAAAAGATAAGAAACGGACATCAACATTCTGATCCGCAAGACTTTATTAGAAACTTGCACTTGCACAAATAATATTAGTGAAACCTAGGCTCTGATACTAATTTTTCACAACCCAACTTCTGAGTCATGATGGTACATACCTTATCGCATTAGTAGGTAAGCCAATACCGTAACCCAAAGCGAATGCAATGGGTTACCCTAGTAAGAACGTCCAACATAGACCCAATGTGTGGAAATAATATAATAACAATATTTCACAACTAAGACAACCGATATTCAAATACCAATCCCATGACCTTATAGTATTAATACAAGAGCTTCTAATCTTGACCAAAGAAGTTTACAGTATCAAAGTCTAAAATGTCTTAGATAATCTTATACATTTGACTCAAAAATAATCTCAAAGTCTAAAATATCTTAGATAATCTTATACATTTGACTCAAAAAGAAAAGATAAATAAATATGGAAGGGAAAATGGCAACTCAATCTCCAAAAGCTCACCCTGTCTCGAAATAGTCAACTCACATGAGCTACCTCAATGGCGGTAACTAAAACCTAGGTTTGCACAAAAAAGGTACAGAAGTGTAGTACAAGTACCAAAAATGGGTACTTGGTAGGAATCACCGATCGGCTGAGCTCAAATATAATGTAAAGATGATATAAAGTAAGACAAAAACCTTAAAGTCAAGCGATAGGATCAAACCTGAATCTGCTTTGATACCACTGTAATAATATCAATATTACTAAAGCAATCATAGGACATACTATTTCAATATACTCTATAATTACCATAACAACTGAGTATTATTTCAAAAGCATAAAGCCATATACACAATAGCAAAGCATCTAATCATTATGATTATCATAAACCATCTTCAAAACATAAGGCATAAGAACATAACCCGACGTCCCATACCGTTGACTGTACATGAAATAGAGAACAATAAAGAACTCATCATGGCATCCCATACCACCAAAAAGTACACAAAAGAATATCAAATAAGAACCCATTATGGTGTCCATACCACCGGAGGGTACACCAATAGAATACCACCAATAATATAATAAAGTATAACTACTCCATTAATTTATCGAAACTGAAGGTAGCAAAACCCTGTTGTAGCCTATTTACCAAAATCCACATCCAAATACCCATATCGTAATTTAACAATAACAAAGTAATATGGTCATAGCATAGATATGTAGTTACTAATTCTAAAAATCATAGATAAACACTGTGTGAAGTCCATACTAGTTAACCTTATGTCCTATGAATCATAAGATTACAAGTCTTACAACTACTAGCAATCATTTTGGGTAAAAGTATAAGCCACCCATATTATTGGTTATTCATCTATCATAAGGCAACCCTTTATCTAGCATCTTCTTTGTATGAGTTATCAATTAAGCCATCTCAACCTCACATATTAGAAGATAATCTAATTAACCATCATGTAATACTAGGTCTATCATCACTAAGCCTGTCACAACCTTAAGGACTAGTTTCTATATTTTAATGAAGTAACATCCACCAACTAATTTACTAGATTTCTAGCCTTCAAGTTGTAATCAAATATTTTAGAAGTATCTAGTTGTCATATAAGCCACTTTGCTAGGCGAGATTTCATAAAATAACCTCTTATTCAAGTCAAGTAGATATATTAGGTTAGCCCTTAATTCTATACAAGATTACACATACCACTAAGTCTTAACTCAGTATTAGGCATAGATTTCCAATAATTGATAATTAGAATCAACAAGTTTCATACCTCTTATTTAGTGATTAGGAGCAAGGATTTAATAGAAAGTTACCAAGAGAGACCTCATACCTCAAGCACATAGGTGGTTGACCCACATGGCTAAACCTTACAAATATCAATGCATATAAGAAAATTTGTCCCATAGGGCATCATAACATTCTTACCTCTTCAAAATATCAACATATTCCTCTGGATTCACTGGGCATCATCGTAATAGAAACATATTCCTCCGAATTCACCTGGCATCATCATAATATCAATATATTCCTCCAAATTCACTTGGCATCATCATAATATCAACATATTTCTATGGATTCACCGGGCATAATCATAATATCAACATATTCTTATGGATTCATCGGGCTTCATAATAATATTAATATATTCCTTTAGATTCATCGGACATCATCATAATATCAATATATTTCTCTAGATTAACTGGGCCTTATCATAATATCAAGATATTTCTCCACATTTACCGAATATCTTTATGATATCAGCGAGTCTCCTAATACAGCAACATACATCCACATGCATAGTCGAACTAATAATTATACATAAAAGTCCACAATATAAGAAAGTAGAGATGTAGGATAGCACTACTCATTTTACTTTGCTAATAAGAACCACACATAATATGAGTGTAAACAAGGCATGAGTATTTAGATGACATGTATACTAATCATATTTACAAGGTGACTCAAGACATGATCACAATATAATCCAAAAACTAGGTTTACTAACCATAATCCCAATATGTTTATGAATCATTCATACAAAATCTAGGTCACTAAGGATTTCATAGTTCAACTTATGGTGAGTCAAGTCCCACTTATAAAGCCCAAGAATGCCAAGCTTACTAAAATAAGTCTAGTTTCTACCCAGAATTAGACTAAGTCATCTATACCTTTCCATAAGGGCTTACCAATCCTTACTAGGTCTATAGGGAAAGCTTCTTCAAGAATCCTACCTAAGTCAACCCAACACCAAGGTCATTTCCTAACTAGGTATTATATAGGTCAATACACTCCTAAGGATAGAGAGGTATACCATTTATGTCTACTTAGAAAAACCATAGTGTTCTCACACTACTCATGAGACCATAAATAGGCTAACTAAGGTCCTAGACTAAGGCACAAATATCATGCCTTACAAATTAATAGCCAATAGAAATCAATAAATCCTAAGTTCACATTTAATTATCGATCATCTAAATTCCCTACCCAAGCTTGCAAGATATCAACAATTACATTACAAATAAGCTCAGTCTAGTCTACCGATAAGCCTAACCTATCTTTAATCAAAAAAGATGACAAACCAAATAGCTTTTCATTTCCCTTCCATGAAGATTCCTCTTCCAGAAGCAATGCTATCAACAATAAAATCTAAGCATTATAAAAAGAATGACAATAACCATTATGGAACTATTATTCCATGGGTTTCAAATGGACACCAAAACCCTAATTGGGTTTCACCCTTAGAAAGAAGTTTCCAAGACCAACCCATAACCTAATATATTTAACGAGTTAAAACCCTCACGTAATTTGACTCAATCACTTAATTTTTGGGGCTCCAATTGACCCTTAATGATTAAGGGCTTTGGATCCAAGAAACAAAGAAATCAATACCAAATTAGAGGAATTCATACCTTAGATTGTAGCAAGAATTAATCACATAGGTTGTTTAAGCTTTAATTCAACCAAGAAATATACTTAGAAGGTTCTACACTCTATTAGAGTTTATAGGTTAAGAGGGAGGCATAAATGGCTAAAAATTCATGCAAGACAATACTTAAATATGGACCAACCATCTCTTTGATAGTTCGATCGCATCCCCCACCTCACTGCAGTCGCGGCCTTGCGTTCACACCTCTTTCGCTATGGTCGTGGGCCTTCGATGCATGATATGCATGGATAAAGCTTTGAACTTAGTTTTGAGCTTTGGCCAATGCCTATGGATACATTCGAGGTTGATTTCAAACAAATAAGATATGAAATCCTATAGTTTTTGATGTTTAAGATGCGCTGGTGAAGTCAAATTATGCATACAAATCTTTTTTACTAATTTTTTCTATTAGTGGTAAATTAGGACTAACAAATACTTCAAATTGAGAAAGGGGTTCTAAAACCTAAATGAACCATCAGGTAATTGAACTATCGGTCCCTATAAGTCATTAATGACTTGGGATGACTATGGAGAAGCTCTATCAAAGGAAGTAAATAAGAATATGGATAATGACCTAATGGGTTATTAGATATTTGTATGGAGTGCATGTAGATATTTTTCTTATCATAAGATTCTATAGTATGTGTTCACTCAGAAAGAGCTAAATCTCAAGTAGAAAAGATGGTTGGAGCTTCTCCAAGACTATGATATTAGCCTCACTATCATCTAGGTAAGGCTAATGTTGCTGTTGATGCTCTTAGCAGGTTATCCTTGGGGAATTTATCTCATATGGATAAAGAGAAGCAGGAATTAGTGAAGGACTTTCACCATTTGGCTAAACTAGGAGTTATTCTCTTGGACTCCAAGGATGGTGGTGTATTGGTATAGGAAGTGGTTAGATTGTCTCTTGGTCTGGAGATTAAGGAGAAGTAAGTGATAGATCCTATCTTAATGAAAATCAAGAGTGATATAGATGGAAAAAAAGTAATGGTATTCAAAATCAGTGGTGATGGTACTTTACAGTACCAAGAGAGGTTGTGTGTTCCTGATGTCGATGGGTTATGACAAAGTATCTTGCCTGAACTACATTAATTACACTATGTTTTTTATCCCAATTCCACAAAGAAGTATCATGATCTCAAAGAGATATATTAGTTGAATAGTATGAAAAAGGATGTGGCTGATTTTGTAGCCAAGTTCATGGTGTTTCAATAAGTTAAAGTTGAGCACATGAGGCATGGAGGGTTGTATCAAGAGATTTATTTGCCCAAGTAGAAATGGGAGGTGATCGAAATAGATTGTGTTAATGTTCTTCCTCAATTGCGGAACCAATTCTATTTGATTTGAGTCATCGTGGATAGGACAAGGAAGTGTGCTCACTTTTTTCTAGTAAGGACTACCTTTTTTTGGAGAATTATTCAAAGTTGTATCTTCATGAGATTGTAAAGCTACAATGGGTACCTATTTCAATTATTTTTTATTGTGGTACACTATTTTCATCTTATTTTTGCTAGTCTATTCAGAAAAGATTGGGTAATAAGGTAAGTCTGAGTACTGTTTTCATCCTCATATAGATAGGTAAGAGGAAAGGACTATTCTGACATTGAAGGATATGATTTGTGCATGTGCGATTGACTATGGAGGCAATTGGGTTGAGCATCTACCTTTGGTAGATTTTTCTTACAACAACAATTATCATTCTAGCAGTACGATGGAACTTTTTAAGGCACTATATGGTAGGAGGTATAGATTTTCTATCGGTTGGTTTGAGCTTAGTGAGGCGGATATGTTTGGTTTGAGTTTTGTTTATCAAGCTATGGAAAAGGTGAAGGTGATTCGTGATAGGCATAAGGATGCCCAAAGTCTCTAATAGTCCTATGCAGATATAAGATATAGAGATATGGACTTTAACATTGGGGATAAGGTGTTCCTAAAGATATCTCCAATAAAGGGAGTATTGCAGTTTGGTAAGAAGGGAATGCTCAGTCGCCAGTTTGTTGGTCCTTACGTAATTTTTTAGAGGGTTGGTAATGTTACATATGAATTAGATTTTCCTTCAATATTAAGCTTCATTCATCCTCTATTCCATGCCTCTATGTTAAGAAAGTGCCTTGGTGATCCTTCTTTGGTGGTTTTCTTGAAGGGGTTGGGTTTTTCGAATTCTCTATCTTATAAAGAGGTCCTAGTTGAGGTACTGGATCGACAGGTTTTTCCTTTGCAGACTAAGTATGTGTCCTTGGTTAAGGTTTAATGGCCGAACCAATAGGTTGAAGAGGCAACATGGGATGTGAAAGAGGACATAAAGTCCAAGTATCTGCATCTATTTTCTGCTCCTAGGATTCGTTCGGAAGGTATTCTTAAACACATCTTTATTTTTTATGTTTTTTATTGGAAGGATTAATATATTTGCATCTGGGTTTCCTAACTTGGTTAAAGGTTGAATTGGTATTTTGTAATGCAAATGAATCAAGCTTATGGTTACCCTAGATTGTCCGTTATTTATAGAGGACTAATTTTAGTGGGGGAGACTGAAACACCATGGGTTCCTGGCCCTTGGAAAATTTCCTAGATTTGTGGTCTCTGGATTGGATACAACTAGGGGAAACAACTCGTACACTAGGATACGAGTGGTATGAATTAGTCGTATGCTGACCAGTGTTGGTTGGTAGGTTGGATTTAGTTTTAGGAATGAATATGACTTGGATGGTATGAGTCATATCGGAGGGTACGGGTTATTTTTTTTACTTCACTTTGTCTTAGACATGATAACATATGTTTGATATGAGTACGAGTGGCTCACCATGAGCTGTAAGCCAAGGTATGATTCATACCATGGATTCGTATGGTAGTCAGTGTTCAATCCTCTAGGGATTCTATTCTACTAGGGGTACAGATAATGGGTACTAGTCATATATGTGGATAAGACATGGTTTAGGGTGAGTCGTACCTTGGATAGTGGTCCAATAGAGATGGCCTCAATTATGAGTGGTGGGTACCACCTATATTAGAAAATATGACTGGTATGAATAGTCGTACCCACCAGACGGGATTTCTGGGAGTATAAGTGAGGGAAATCTGGATATTTCCCCACTTAAACTTATAAATCCCCACGACTTAATTCTTATTGGGAGGTTATTTTTCCTGAATTCATTAACACTTAGAAACTTCTCTTAAGCAATCTACAATTCTCTCTAAAGCTTTTGGGTAAAGGAAGGCTACGATTTCATCTTAAGGATTACTTTGGGGCTTGTATTGTCAATTTCTCTCTATCATCTTCTTGGTTTAAGGCATGTTTGCTTCCCTTAATGTTAGTTCCAACTAAAGGCATGGTTTTATACAATGTTTTCATGGTTTGATTATTTTATAGTTTTGGATTTTCATGTATAATTTGGGTGTTTTGGTTATATATCCATGGTTATGGTTTTCCCATGTTTTAATTATGCTTTTATATATTTTACTGGGGGTTTTGGATAATTGGTTGCATGGGAATGGTTATTTGGTAATTGGCTTTGGTTTTGGAAATACTATGCCCCGAATGTGTTTTAGAAAATGCCTATTGGAATATTTTCACTATATTGTTGGATTTTACTTGAACTTAGTTATGGTTTAAACTTGGTAATGGAACTGTAAATGGATAAATTGTTTGGAATGGTTTAAATAAAATGGTTTAGTGGTAATGGTTATCACTAATTGTACTCCTTATGGGGTACAATGAAATCCCCTAAGTAAAGATGATAATGAAAATTTTGTGGGGTACATGGGACTCCCCCCAAACAATTTAATAATGGAATATTTGTGGGGTGCATGGGACTTCCCCAAGTTAACTTAGTAAATGGGTACAAGGGAATCCCTTTACCATAAATGGTTTGTCTAAGGACAATACTTGTAAGTTATAGTCGGTATAACGATACCACTATTAATAGCCTTGGTAAATGATAAATAGAATAATTGATTGGTTGGTTAGAAATGGTTTTAATTAGGCAATAATAGCGGGGTGTGATAGATAACCGTAAAGGTGGTTAGATGGGGTAGGGCATGGTGACTAGCGACCCTATTATATTACGATGAGGTATGGGGGAATCCTCTAATTACATTATACATATTTATCATGGAGGGTAAAGGTACTCTGGAATCCCTTACTCATATGGTATCTTCGATTCATGCAGCTACATGCATCGAGGCCTGTTTAGTAGGGGTTACACTGGACCTATATAGCCCGTGGATGATTAAGTTTGGTTAATCTTCATATACCCAGGTTAATTGTTTAAAATGCATGCTTAACCCGTTTCTCTTTCCCTACATGGTGTTATATATATATATATATATATAGTTGGTATGCATATGGTTGGTTTACTTGGTTTTACTGGTTGGTATTATTTTTTCCTTATCCTAATCTCGTGTTATTGTTCACCCACTAACCCGTATTCGAGTGGTTGTATCCACACGCGATGCAGGAACCGACTATTTTACTCCTCCTTCTTAGCTATCGGACATTCAGGATCAGCTACTGGATTGAAATGGCCAGCTTCTATCTTTTAAGAATGCTCCATTTCTCGGATCATATTTTATACTTTGCTTTATTTATGAACATTAGTTTTGGCTATAGTGGGGGCATGTCCTAACCGGATTTTTATACTCTTTTGGTTAGAGGATTTTCTGGAACTACAATGGGTTGGTATGGGTAAGATCGGTATTGGTGTCAGCCTTACCATTAGTATTGGTATTTGGGGATGATACTGTAGGAATAAATTTCTCATTGTTCCATCCTCTTTTATTTTGGGACTATATATAATTATTAAGGAAATCATATGGTTATGGTTTATATCGTGGTTTGGTTGGTATTGGTTATCGGTTGGTTATCGGATGGTATGACTCATTTGGGTGGTCATGGATATAGACCTATCCCAGAATCTTTGATTATGCTATAACTTTATCTTGTTATATGCTCGAAATTCAGCTAACTAAAGGCAAACAGTTGGATATTGGGTTGGGTAATGGGGGTGGTTTTCGGTCTCAGTCAAAATTGGGATGCCCATTACGACAAGGCCCAGGGTCGGGTCAGGTCATAGCCCTTGATATATTAGTCCTTTTGAGATTCTCTGCACAGTAGGTGAGGTGACATATGAATTAGCCTTGCCTCTAGATATCGTTATTGGACATCCTGTTTTCCATGTCTCTATGTTACGGATGCTTATTTATGATCTATCTCATGTGCTTAGGTGGGACTCAATCTTTTTGGATGAACGGTTGACCTTCGAGGAGGAGCCCGTGCTTACTTAGCTTGTGATGTGAGGCAGTAACGTACTAGAGAGATTCCTGTAGTTAAGGTTCTGTAGAAGCACCGCCCAATAGAGAAGTCCACTTGGGATGTCGAGAGTAAGCCACGGGCCTAGTACCCTCACCTATTTGAGACTTTAACTATTTTCTTCATGTTTAACTTTCGGAGATGGAAGTTCCTTAGTAGTAGATGTTGTAATGACCCTTCAGGTCATTTCTCATGATTCTTCTTATTTTCACTATTAGAGCTTTTCCATAGTTTCTCCAAGTCATTTATGACTTGTTGGGACTGATAGTTTGGTTATTGGGCAGTTCGTTTGGTTTTAGAACCATTTCACCATTTAGAAGCCTTCATACCAGAAACTTCAGTGAAGAGATGTCGGATGCAAATTTGGACTGTGCCTGCAGCTCCAAAATGTCAATTTTAGTTTGGGTAAACCTTTGGTTTGAGTCCCGCTGCACCCGAACTCATTTCAACCTACTGGTCGAAAAGGTAATAAATTGAAAATTCAGGTGTGGGGACCATATTTAGTCAGAAAGACCTCAGATGGAAAATCTGAGCTTACAAATTCATCCAAAAAGTCAAAATTAGTGTGGTTGCATAATTCGTTTGCTCATATTGGACTTTGGATGCATCCTGAGGCATTGGCTGGAACTTGGAATAAACTTGGAATCTTGGAGGCTATATCGCGATCATGATTCTGCAGTCTGTGTGTTTGCGATCACGCGGAAAGAGAACCTGGGAAGGGGTATTAATGCTCTTTTGGCCGATAATTTGCCATTTCTCCATTGTCTTGAGTCACATAAACCCTAATAGAGTGTTTAGACCTCAAATTAAGACTAGGGTGTTAATTAGGAGATTAAATAACTTGTAAAATTGTGATTAACATCAAATCTAAGGTATGAATCTTTCATTATTAGTGTTGAATTTTTTACTATTTAACCCAAAATTCCTAAGGGCTTAAGGCTTGATTTTAGCCAAAATATAATTGATTAGCACTAATTTCTTGAAAGATATAACTCTCTATTGGTATTTGAACAATGGGATGGTCTCAAAAACTTGTCATCCGTAAGCGAGACCCACATGGGGGATTTTGGTGTCGTTGCACAATGGTACAATATGGGTATTGATATTCTCGTAATAATGCATAGATTGTGTTTTTGATAGTTTGGCTCATTGAAGAAGCTTTGAGGAAAGGAAAAGCAAAGATTGTTGTCATAGCCCTCGGCTACCCCATACTTGAGACAATGGTGTTTACAGCCACAAGGGACCAGAAGATAACCCATGAACTGGTACCTATTGTGAGCACTGAGTAAAATTGTAATACAACATATGTGTGGAGGATAAGTGGATAAGATACTATAAATCTGAATACTGAAATACGTAGCAATGACATGTCTGAAATATCTGATAAAAACTAAAAGAACTGATTGATTGTCTAACAGATTGTCTGAAAGACTCTAAACGTCATGAGGAGTTGATGGGACAAACCCCCAACTAACTCTAACTAGCTGAATCATAATGAAATATGGAAATGAATGAAACAACATATCACGTCCTTAGTAGATGAGGACTCACCACTACTGCCATGGGGAACTGCTGAGCTGTCTATAGATGGTTGGGAAACTGTGCATCTGAACCTATGCTATAAGACAACATGGGTTCACTAGAAATGTCATCAAAGCTCTCTCTTCCTATCCGACCTAAGGCAGCCATCAAACCCTGTCGGATAGAAGTCTACTATAACCGGCTGATCTGTTTACCCGAGTTAGACCGCTAGCATCTTACCAACCATCTTCAGTCCCTACCCCCATCTTTCTCTATCCCGTCACGAGCAATCGAATGACTTTTGGGTCTACATCCATCCCTGAATGTCGTCGGGTACTGTTAACTTCCCCGCCATTCTTGTAACTGTCACCTGTAATCCGCGCAGGTGAGAAAGAGATGGGTTGGCAATAAAACAGCCATTTCATTATTTTCGCAATTTAAAGATTAAGGAATCGATCACTTCTTCACTTCAGACAGATGTACGGGGTCGAGTAGTTTCTTGGTCCTCCGCTGGTACTTCTGGATTCAAAGGTACGAGAAGAGGAACACCCTTTGCTGCTCAAACCGCAGCAGCAAACGCTATCCGTACCGTAGTGGATCAAGGTATGCAACGAGCAGAAGTCATGATAAAAGGTCCCGGTCTCGGAAGAGATGCAGCATTACGAGCTATTCGTCGAAGTGGTATACTATTAACTTTCGTACGGGATGTAACTCCTATGCCACATAATGGCTGTAGACCTCCGAAAAAAAGACGTGTGTAGAGCTGAACATTGAAGAAATCTCAAGAGAAATAAAAGATTCGATGATCTAATCAAATAATAGTACTATGGTTCGAGAGAAAGTAACAGTATCTAGAACAAAAGAAAGGTATGTGATCAGTACTTTGAATGTATTGGTATGTGAGGTAAGAACTAACTGAAATACAAGATAAAACTGAATGTAATTACATGAACATGTAAAACTGAATATGCAAGATCCAGTATTTTATACACTCACACTATCTGAATAACTGGTGCAGTTTGTACAACTAACAAGTAAATGCAGAAAACGGACTACTTGGTCTAGTAAAACTGAACTAAAATTGACTTCCAATACTCACTGAAACTTTGGGTGCTATCATGTAACAGATATAAACCATGGTTAGTACCATGAAGTCCAATGTCTGACCCACGTTGAGGAGGGTTATTCCATCCTTTCCACCGGAGTGGAACATGAATTGTAGTGATCACTATACTAAGCCCATTTGGGCAAAACTATTCTCTCTATGGTGAATCACAAAATCCTACGGGGCCCCATAGTTTCTGGGAAGTAGGGTGCACTGAACCCGTACTTCCCTCTCAGTGCCAAATCCTACACCCAACTGAATGACAATAGTATTATTCATGATTTAATGTAACATGGTAATGTACTTACAAGGATCAATTAGGACTTGAAAATAGTAAGTAAACACTTAGGTATCGGGTGTTCATAACCCACCATCACTGAATGTTTTCAAAAACACAATAACAACTCTCAAAACAATAGTATGAAGTCATAATGCAGCAACCCAAAACATTGAACAATTGAGTTTATAAGCATAATACGAGAATTTTAGTATGAAAACATATTAAACTTAAAGGAATAGCAATTTCTCATCAAAATAGTGGAATTCAAGATAAAACATCAACTTCTACTTGGAAACATGAATAAATACAACTCTTATGCTTTTTAGTACCTAGATCACATGATAATGCTATACTTCCAACACATATAGATTTGGGAATGAAATATATCTTAAAGAATATAAATTTAACTTGATAAGTCATGCATTTGGGCACAAGGTTGAGAGGTTAACCTTGTTCAAAACCCCACATACCTCAATAACTGAATTCTTGAAGATTGTTTTAACTTGGATGTTTGAACTCTTAGTTCCTTGGGGTATGGAGCTTGGGTTTTTTTCTTGGGAAGAAGGAGGGTTTCTTGTGAGAAATTTTGAGAGGAAAGGGCAAATAATACCCATATGGATGCCCCAAATTGTGCTATAGACGAATTGGATTGAGGGTAAAACACTCACCTTCCCCTTGAACTATTTAATCAAGAAATTGGGCGTAGGGAATCAATGAGTCATGCCTCTATCTCCTAGGGAATAACCAACGTGTCGTACCACTCCCTCTCGGGGAGAGACCTATACGCTGCAGAGCCCATCATCATAAGAGATACCGATGCATCGTAGGCTTATTGTGGGGACATTCTTTCTCCGCTATCCAAACGCATCCCAAACCTTATCTAAAACTCCCAAAACTCTCCCTGAACATACTATTAACCTCCATAAACATGAATCAACTCAAAAACCAATGTCTTAGGGTCGGGAAGACCAGAATAAAAATCTGTGATGTTTAGGGGTCTTGAAAATGACTAAGTCCTTAACGCTTGGTGAAAATTTCAAGGCTTGGACCCTTTAAGCATGCAACTACAATTGAACCGAGCATAGGATCTCACAGGGTATTACATTATCTCCCACTTAGGAATATTCATCCTCAAATGAGTTTAGTTAGACTGAGAATACAAAGGCTAATAAGACCACATACTGAACATTCATAACTTAGAACATAGTTACATAACTGAGTCTGAAGCATGATACATGAACTAAACTAATTTCGTGGATGAATGCAATGACATAAGAATGGTTACATAGCTGAAATATAGAATGGAAAAGAGTCAATCTAAGTAAAATCATTACCTCAAGTAGAATCTGAGTTCTTGGAGAAAAAATAAGGGTACTTGGCTCACATATCTACTTCTGCTTCCCAAGTAGCTCCCTCAATAGACTGATTCCGCCAAAGAACTTCAACTAAGGGAACTTTTTTTCCTTAGCCTATGAATCTGATGATCATGGATATCAACTGGGACATTCCCGTAAGAAAGGCTATCCTTAACTTCCATGCTTTCTAAATGAATAATAGAAACGGAATCGCCAATGCATTTCTTTAACAAAGAAACATAAAACACTGGATACACTGATGCCAAATCTGCAGGCAACTCTACCTTATAAACTACCTTCCCAAAACGATTCAAGATTCTATATGGGACAATATAGCAGGGACTGAGTTTCCTCTTCTTTACAAATCTCTTTACTCCATTCATAGGAGAAATCTTCAAATAGACTAAATCACCAACCTGAAACTCAAGATCCCTTCTCCTCACGTCTGCATAAGATTTCTGATCTTTTTGGGCTTTCTTTAACCTTTCGCAACTGAACTTTCTCCATTGCCTCAAACACAGAATCTAACCCTAACAAAGTAGCCTCAGCTGCCCAAAACCAACCATTAGGATATCTACATCTCCTTCCATAGAGAGCCTCAAATAGAACCATCTGAATGCTAGAATGGTAACTATTGTTGTATTAAAACTCAATCAAATGTAAGTGGTCATCCCAGCTACGTTTAAGTCAATAACACAGGCCCTCAACATGTTGTCTAAAGTCTGAATGGTCTGTTCTACCTGACAATCTATCTAAGGATAAAAAGTTGTACTGAGGTAAACTTGGGTACCAAGACCCTTCTGAAAAACCTTCCAAAAGTAAGAGGTATACTAAGTACCTCTATCTAAAATGATAAACAATGGAACCCCATGCCATTTCACCAACTCACTAAGATAAAGCCTGGCCTAATCCTTAGTTGAGTATGAAGTATGAACTGGAAGAAAATGGGATAACTTGCTCATTCTATCTACAAAACACAAATTAAATCATGTTGATGATGCTTACGAGGAAATCTTGTTACAAAATCCATATTCACCCCGTCCAACTTCCAAGTGGGGATGTTGAACTCCTGAAATGTACCACTAGTACTTTGGTTCTTACACTTAACCTTCTGACAACTCAAACACTTATCCATAAACTCCTCTATATCTTTTTTCATACCATTCCACCAATAGATTTCTCGCAAGTCATGGTATATCTTAGTGGCTTCGGGGTGAATAGAATACCATGCACCATGTACTTCTGCTAATATTCATTATCTCAAGCCATCTACACATGGAACACATAACCTTCCCTAAAAACAAAGCACACCATCTCCCCGTTGAGAGAAAACCTCCACCTTCTGGTCTCCAACCACCTCCTTTAACCTAACCAAGCTAGTATCCTTGTCTTGCTTTTCTATTACCTCAAAAATCAATGAAGATTTTTCTCCATTCTGAACCCATATTCTACCTTCTAATAAATCCACCAATCACACACCTAATCTAGAAAGCTGATGAACCTTACAAACCAACTCCTTCTTATCGCTTTCAACATGGACAACACTAACCATAGACAATCTACTAAGGGCACCTCTACTACATTGGCCTTGCCCGGATGATACAACACACTCATATGATAATCTTTCAATACCTTAAGCCATCTTCTTTAGTAAAGGTTTAGGTCTTTCTGCATGAACACTACTGAAAACTCTTGTGATCCATGAACACATCAACGGGAACCCTATAAAGATAGTGCCTTCAAATTTTCAAGGAAGAAACAATGGTTGCCAACTCAAGATCAAGGGTTGGATAAATCTTTTCATGAGATTTAATTTGTCTAGAAGCGTAGGCTATGACCTTGCCTCAATGCATCAATTAACAACCCAGGCCAACTCTAAAAGCATCATAATAAACTACAAACCATACGTGCATTTGGAAAATTCAAGATTGGGACGAAAGTGAGTCGAGTCTTCAACTACTAAAAACTCTTTTCACAAGAATTTGACCATTGAAATTTAATCTTTTTCTAGGTTAGCTTAGACATGAGGGAAGCAATAGAAGAAAACCTTTCAAACACCATCTGTAACAGCTAACAAAATCCAAGAAACTCCTACTATCTAATGGAGAGATGGGTCTAGGCCAGTTTCTTGCTGCTTTATTATTTAGAGGGTCAACTCGAATGCCATCATTGGAAACTATATAGCCAAGGAAAGCTACTGATCTTAGCCAAAATTCACACTTATTGAACTTAGCGAATAACTTATGATCTCTAAGAGTCTACAATACAACTCTCAGATGGTTTGCATGGTCATTCTTACTATGGGAATAAACAAGGATATCATCAATGAAGACTTTGACAAACATGTTCAAATACTGCTTGAACACCCTATTCATCCGGTCCATGAAAGATGCAGGGGCACTTGTTAGTCTGAAGGACATAACTAGAAATTCAAAGTGACCATACCGAATTCTAAAAGTTGTCTTCAGAATGTCATATTCTCTGACTCTAAGTTGATGATAGCCAGATCTAAGGTCTATCTTAGATAAGTAACTGGCACCTTGAAGTTAATTAAACAATTCATTAATTCTGGAGAGTAAGTACTTATTCCTGATGGTGACTTCGTTTAACTGATGATAGTTAATGCACATTCTGAGAGAACCACCTTTCTTACGCACGAATAGAACTGGAGCACCTCATGAAAAATGCTACGCCTTATTAAACCCTTATTTAAGAGATCTTTCAAATGTTCATTCGATTCTTTAAGCTCGACTGGAGCCATTAGGTAAGGTGGAATAGTGATAAGCTTGGTATCTGGAAAGAGATCTATTCCAAAGTTGATTTCCCTTTCGGGAGGAACTCCGAGAAGATCTTCAGGAAATACATCTAGAAAATCCCTTACTATAGAAACTCACTCAAGGCTTGGAGTCTCAGAATTTGAGTCTTTGACTCAGGCGATATGGTAAATGAACTCTTTAGATATCATCCTTCTTACCTTAAGATCGGAAATAATCTGACCCCTAAGCACTGAAGTATTACCCCCTTATTTGATAACTGGCTCATTAGGAAATTAGAAATGAATAATCTATTTCTACAATCGACTAAGGCATAAAATGATTGAATCCAATCCAAGTAAAGAATCACATCAAAATTAGTCATCTCTAACTCCACAAGATCAACTGAAGTGATTTTCTGAGATACCATGACCGAGCAATTTTTGTATACCTATCTTTCTGCAATGGACTTAACCACTAGGGTAGACAGTGAGAAAGGCTCTACAAATATTTCTGTATTAACAGTAAAGTCTACGGCATGTAAGGGGTCACAAAGGAAAGTGAAGTTTTTGGATCTAACAATGCATAAAAATGAAGGCAAAAAACTTGTAACATACTCATAACTACATCAGGAGAACTTTCTTGATCCTGACGAGTTCTGAGGCATACATTCTTTTCTGGTGTGGCCCAATTGGTGACACTAGAAATGGCACCCTAATGAATTGAGTAACCAACTGATACTATTAAATAATAAGACTAATTCTATTAGCGTGTAATTCTATTAGCGTGAATCACCTCCATTCGGAGATACCGCTTGACACTCTTTGATCCTGTGGCCTGGTTTGCCAAACCTAAAGCACAAATTACTAACTGCCCAAAACTCACCCTGATGGTTCCTACCATACTTCCTATATATCAGATTGGTACGGCCACTATTTACACTACACCGAGTCTTAGAGCCTGGAAATCTATCTCGACTGTCCTTCCAGAACTTAAGCACTGGCTCACTAGTTGAAGACGGTGCTAGGGCTAAGAATTTCTAGTGGAACTAGGAACGGTTACCAACTTCTGACGTTGGCTGAGAAAAGTTGAAACAACCTATTCTGGGCTTCTTATTCTCCCTCTCTTTCTCCTTAAGTTTCTCCTTCTAAATCTGCAGAGCATGAACCATAAGTCTAGACAGGTCCATCTCCTTAATAATCATGGCAATTCTACACTCCTTAACAACACTATTAGCTACACCAAATACAAACTTACTCATTCTAGACCTATCATCCGCCACCATAGCAGGAGCATACCTCACCAATTAAGTAAACTTAAGCAAGTACTTCTTTACGCTCATATTACCCTATTTCAAATTGATTAACTCCTAAACCTTAGCTTTCCTCAAATCTAGGGAATTGTGGAATACTCATCCCACTCTATAGGCTTTGCTTCCACACCTCTGTCTTTCTTCCACTACTTAAACCAGGTTTGAGCTGCTCTCTGCAACTGAAATGTATCCAATTCTCCACTCTCTTTAAATGTGACACCCATGATGGCTGTCATCTTCTGTAACACATCTCAAAACTCATGTGGATCCTCCTCAGACAAGGATCCATAAAACAAAGGGGTATTCATCCGGGTGAAATCCCTACTCTTTGTTGCAGCTGTATTTGCCTCTGGATTGGCCGGGGCAACATCCTGCTTTTGTTCTGAGTAGCTACAGAAAGGGATAAGGCTGTTAAGATACTGTGAATCAATTTTACCAAATTTTAAGCAAGAAATTCAAAAACCTCCCTAAACATGAATCAACTCAAAAACCAACAATTCGGGGTCGGGAAGACCAAAATAAAAATATGTGAAGTTTAGGGATCTTAAAAATGACTAAGTCCTTAACACTTAGTCAAAATGTCAGGCCATGGACCCCTTAAGCATGCAACTTCAACTGAACCAAGCTTAGGATCTCATTGGGTATTACATTATCTACCCCTTAGGAATATTCGTCCTCAGACGAGACTAGTTAGACCAATAATACTAACGCAACTGAGACCAAAATTGAGGGGGTAATGATGCTGCCTGAATCTCACCACTTTGAAGACTTAAACCTTTTGCTCAACTTCAAATCAAAGTTCCGAGGAGGTTAATTGGGTATTTGTCAGAACATCAAAAAACCACTAATTGAACTTTGGGTTTTAAGCTTCTTTGGCTTTAAGTGAGGGATGTCACCTTGTCCTTTTGGAATGACAAACTATAAAATATAAGGATTTTGCATCTCATCTACCGATTTCATCATTTGCTCGGATGGTTCAACTTTCATCACATCCTCCAAGCATAATATTTAAAAGTGGTTGGAATGAGGTTGTATTCCCAATTTTTGGGTTGCATTCTTCTTTAAATTTTCACTCAAAAATGAACTAGAACCTTCACAAGGGATTTTCTTGGCTTTTTCTATCGACTCTAGCATAGTTTTCTCAATTTTGGCATCTATCACTATTTTTGGTTTGGTTGGTTTACAAATCGCCAAGAATTCTTCGACATCAACCTCAAAATCAACCATATGGCTTGATATCTTTTCCTAATCAAATTTAATTTGAAGATTGGGCATATTCATGGTACTTGAAAGATTGGCATCCTTACCCACTTCTTCTTCTTTTTCACTTGCCTCTCTAAATATTTCCACGAATTGATACATGTTCTCTTTTATTTTAGTCGCCTTATCAAAATGAGTTAGAAGCATTGCTTCAATACCATTGTATTCGGCATGTTGTTCTTCCTCTATCATATCATGAGACCTGTAACATCACGAGACTTTACTATAGAAACTCACTCAAGGCTCGGAGTCTCAGAATTTGAGTCCTTGACTCAGACGAGATGGTAAATGCACCCCTTAGATATCATCCCTCTTTCCTTAAGATATGAAATAATTTGACACCTAAGTACTAAAGTACTATCCCTCTATTTGATAACTGGCTCATTAGGAAATTACAAATGAATAGTTCTATTTCTACAATCAACTTAGGTATAAAATGATTGAAGCCAATCCAAGCTAAGAATCATATCAAAATCAGTCATCTCTAACTCCACAAGATCAACTGAAGTGATTTTCTGAGATACTATGACCGGGCAATTTCTCTATACCTATCTTTCTACAATGGACTTAACCATTGGGGTAGACACTGAGAAAGGATCTACTAATATTTCTGGATTAACACTAAAGTCTACGGTTATGTAAGGGGTCACAAAGGAAAGTGATGTTTTGGCATCTATCAATGCATAAACATGAAGGTTGAAGACTTGTAACATACCTATAACCACATCAGGAGAACTTTCTTAATCCTGATGAGTTCGGAGGCATACTATTTGTTCTGGTATGGCCTATTGGTAGCACTGGAAGTGGCACCCTAATGAGTTGAGTAACCTGCTAGTACTGCTACAGAATAAGACTAATCCTGTTAGCGTGAATCACCTTCCTTCAGAAATACCGCTTGACACTCTTTGATCCTATGGCCTGGCTTGCCAAACCTAAAGCACAAATTACTACCTGCCCGATATTCACCCAGATAGTTCCTACCATACTTCCTATAGAGCAGATTGGTATAGCCACTATTTACACTACCCTGAGTCTTAGAGCCTGGAAATCTATCCCAACCATCCTACCTGAACTTAAGCACTGGCTCACTAACTGAAGACGGTGCTAGGGCTACAAATTTCTAATGGAACTAGGAACGGTTACCACCATCTAACCTTGGCTGAGAAAAGTTGAAACAACCTGTTCTGGCCTTCTTATTCTCCCTCTCTTTCTCCTTAAGCATCTACTCTTCAATCTGCTGAGCATGAACCGCAAGTTTAGCTAGGTCCATCTCCTTAATAATCATGGCAGTCCTACACTCCTTAACAATACTATCAGCTACACCAGATACAAACTTACTCATTCTAGACCTATCGTCCGCCACCATAGTAGAAGCATACCTCGCCAACTAAGTAAACTTAAGCAAGTACTCCTTCACGCTTATATTACCCTATTTCAAATTAATTAACTCCTAAACCTTAGTTTCTCTCAACTCTAGTGGGAGTACCTGTCTAAGAAAGTTGTGGAAAACTCCTCCCACTGCATAGTCTCTACTTCCACACCTCTGTCTTTCTTCCACTACTTAAACCAGGTGTGAGCTACTCTCTGCAGCTGATATGGAGCTAATTTTCCACTCTCATTGAAAGTGATACCCATGATGGTTGTCACCTTTTGTACCACATCTAGAAAATCCTGTGGATCCTTCTCAAACTTGGATCAGGAAAACAAAGGGGTAATCATCCGGGTGAAATCCCTACTCCTAGCTGCAACTGTATTTTCCACTAGATTAGCTGGGGCAATATCCTGCTTTTGTTCTGAGTAGCTATAGATGGCCGAAAGGCTGTTAAGATACTGTGAATCAATTTTACCAAATTCGAAGCAAGAAATTCAAAAACCTCCCTAAACATGAATCAACTCAAAAACCAACAACTTAGGGTCGAGAAGACCAAAATAAAAATATGTGAAGTTTAGGGGTTTTAAAAATGACTAAGTCCTTAACACTTAGTCAAAATTTCAAGCCTTGGACCCTTTAAGCATGCAACTTCAACTGAACCGATCTTAGGATCTCACGGGGTATTACATTATCTACCCCTTAGGAATATTCAGACTCGAACGAGACTACTTAGACCAAGAATTCTAAGGAAACTGAGACCATATAATAAACATGCATGACTTAGAACATGATTACATAATTGAGTATTGAGCAAAACACGTGAACAAAAGTGATTTCTTAGATGAATGCAATGACATGAGATTGGTTACATAGATAAAACAGAGAATGGAAAAGAATCAATCTAAGGAAAATAATTACCTCAAGTTGAATTGGAGTTCGCAGAGGAAAGATGAGGGTACTTGATTCACATATCTGCTTATGCTTCCCAAGTAGGCCCCTCAATAGGTTGATTCTGCCAAAGAACATTAACTAAGGGAACTTCTTTTTTCCTTAGCCTACAAATCTGGTGATCAAGGATCTCAACTGGTACTTCCTTGTAGGAAAGGCTATCCTTAACTTCGACGCTTTCTGAAGGAACAACAGAAAGTAAATTACTAATGCATTTCTTTAACAAAGAAACATGAAACACCAAATCCACTGATGCCAAATCTGCAGGCAACTTAAGCTCATAAACTACCTTCTAAAAATGGTTTAAGATTCCATAGGGGCCAATATAGTGGGGACTTAGTTTTCCTTTCATGCCAAATCTCCTTACTCCCTTTATTGGAGAAATCATCTAATAGACCAAATCACCAACCTCAAACTCAAGATCCCTTCTCTTCATGTCTGCATAAGATTTTTGATGGCTTTGGGATGTGTTCCACCTTTCCTGAATCAACTGAACTTTCTACATTACCTCAAACACTAAATTATCCCTATCAAAGCATCCTCACATACCTCCAACCAACCAATTGGATATCTACATCTCCTTCTATAGAGAGCCTCAAATAGAGCCATCTAAATACTAGAGTGGTAACTCTTGTTGTATGAAAACTAAATTAAAGGTAAGTGGTCATCCCAGCTACCTTTAAAGTCAGTAAAACAGGTCCTCAATATGTCCTCTAAAGTTTGAATGGTTCATTTTGCCTGACTATTTAAATGAAGATGAAAAGTTATAGTGAGATAAACTTGGGTACCAAGACCATTCTGAAAAGCCTTCCAAAAGTGAGAGGTAAACTGAGTACCACTAACTGAAATGATAGACAACAAAACCTCGTACAATTTCACCAACTCCCTAAGATAAAGCCTGGTATAATCCTTAATTGAGCACGAAGTGTGAACTGGAAGAAAATGGGCTGACTTGGTCATTCTATCTAAAATGACCCAAATCAAATCTTGTTGATGACGCGTACAAGGCGATCTTTTCACAAAATATATATTCACCACCTCCCACTTCCAGGTGGGGATGTTGAACTCCTGAAGCATACCACTAGGCCTTTGGGTGTCAACCTTAACCTACTGACAATTTAAACACTTAGCCACAAACTCTGTAATATCTATATTCATACCACTCTACCAATAGATTTCCCTTAAGTCACGGTACATCTTAGTAGCTCCGGGGTGAATTGAATACCGCACACCATGCATTTCTTCTAATATCCACTGTCTCAAACCATCAACATATAGAACACATAACCTGTCCTAAAAATGAAGCACACTATCTCCCCTTTGAGAGAAAACCTCCACCTTCTGGTCTCCAACTGCCTCCTTCAACCTAACCAAACTAGTATCCCTGTCTTACTTTTATTTTACCTCAAAAAAAATGTAAGATTTTGCTCCATTCTAAACCCATATACTACCTTCTGCTGAATCAACCAACCGAATACCTGATCTAGAAAGCTGATGAACCACATGGACTAACTCTTTCTTATCTCTTTTGACATGGGCAACACAACCCATAGACAATCTATTAAGGGAATCTACCACTATATTAGCCTTGCCCAAATGGTAAAACAAACTCATATCATAATTTTTCAATAACTCAAGCCAAATTTTCTGGCAAAGGTTTAAGTCTTTCTACATGAATATGTACTGTAAACTCTTATGATCCATGAACACATCAAGAGGAGCCCTATAAATATAGTTCCTCAAGATCATGGGTTGGATAATTCTTTTCATGGGGTTTAAGTTGTCTAGAGGTGTAGGCTATGACCTTTCCTCTATGCATCAATACATAACCCAGAACAACTATAGAAGTATCATAATTAAATACAAACCATCCATGCCATCTGGAAAAGTCAATATTGGGGTGGAAGTGAGTCGAGTCTTCAAATACTAAAAACTTTCTTTGAAAAAATTCAACCAATGAAATTTGACCTTTTTCTTGGTTAGTCTAGACATAAGGGAAGCAATAAAAAAACCCTTCAATAACCCATCTATAATAGCCATCCAAATCTAAAATACTCTAGATATATGATGGAGAGATAAGTCTAGGCCAGTTTTGCACTACTTCAGTCTTTTGAGGGTCAACTCGGATGCCATTACCAAAAACTATTTGGCTAAGGAAAGCTACTGATCTTAGTCAAAATTCACACTTATTGAACTTAGAGATTAACTGATGATCTCTGTGACTTCACAACACAACTCTTGGATGGTCTGCATGGTCATTCCCGCTATAGGAATAAACAAGGTTATCATTAATGAAGACTGTGAAAAACATGTCCAAGTACTCCTTAAACACCCTGTTGATCGAGTCTATGAAAGTTGCAAGGGCATTTTTTAGTCTGAAGGACATCACAAAAAATTCAAAGTGACCATACCGAGTTTTGAAAGTTGTCTTCAGAATGTCATATTCGATGACTCTAAGTTGATGATAGCAATATCTGAGGTCTATCTTAGAGAAATAACTGACACCCTAAAGTTGATTAAACTATTCATTAATTCTGGGGAGTGGGTACTTATTCTTGATGGTGACTTTGTTCAACTGACGATGGTCAATGAACATTCTGAGAGAACCATCTTTCTTATGCACGAATAGAACTGGAGCACCCCATGAAGAAATGCTAGGCCTGATGTAACCCTTGTTTATAAGATCTTTCAATTACTCCTTCAATTCCTTAAGCTAGACTGGAGCCATTAGGTAAGGGGGAATAGAGATAAGTTGGGTATCTGGAAGTAGATCTATTTTGAAGTCGATTTTCTTTTTGAGAGAAACTCTGAGAAGATCTTTGGGAAATACATCTAGAAAATCCCTTACTGCAGAAACTGACTCAAGGCTTAGAGTTTCAAAATTTGACTCAGACGAGATGGTAAATGCGCCTCTTAGATATCATCTTTGCTTCCTTAAGATATGAAACAATCTGACCCCTAAGTAATAAATTACTACCCCTCCATTTGATAACTAGCTCATTAGAAAATTAGAACTGAATAATTCTATTTCTACAATCGACTGAGGCATAAAATGATTGAAGCCTGTTATGGCTAAGAATCAAATCAAAATCAGTCATCTCTAACTCGATAAGATCAACTGAAGCAATTTTCTAAGATACCATGACCAAGCAATTTCTGTGTACCCATCTTTCTATAATGGACTTACCCATAGGAGTAGACACTAGAAAGGCTCTACTAATATTTCTCGATTAACACCAAAGTCAATGACTATGTAAGGGGTTACAAAGAAAAGTAAAGATCTGAAATCTAGCAATGCATAAATATAAAGGTGAAAGACTTGTAACGTATCCATAACTACATCATGAGAACTTTCCTGATCTTGATGAGTCCAAAAGGCATACAATCTTTTCTGGCGTGGCCCATTGGTGGCACTGGAAGTGGTACCCTGATAAGTCGAGGGACCTGCTGGTACTGCTGAAGAATTAGACTAACCGTGTTGGTGCGAATCTCTTTTCTTTGAAGCTACCGCTTAACACTCTTTGATCCTATGGCCTAGCATGCCACACCCAAAGCACACATTACTGTCTTCCCACTATTCACCCTGATGGTTCCTACCATACTTTCTACAAAGAAAATTGGTACGACCCCTGTTTACACTGCCCTAATTCTTAGATCCTAGAAATCTATCCCGACTGTGCTGCCTAAACTTAAGCATTGGCACACTAGCTAAAGACTTTGCTAGGATAAAAATTTCTAGCAGAACAATAACCACCTTTCAACCTTGGCTGAGAAAAGTTCAAACAAATTGTTCTGGTCCTCTAATTATCCCTCTTTTTATCCTTAAACTTCTCCTTCTCAATCTCCTGAGCATAAACCATAAGTCTAGACAGGTTCATCTCCTTAATCAACATGGTAGTCCTACACTTCTTAACAACACTATAAGTTACACCAGATACAAACTTACTCATTCTAGACCTATTGTGTGCCACCATAGTAGGAGCATACCTCACAAACTGAGTGAACTTAAATGAGTACTCCAACACGCTTATATTACCCTGCTTTAAATTAAAAATCATCTGAACCTTAGCTTCCCTCAACTCTGGGGGGAAGAACTTGTCTAAGAAAGTTGTGGCAAACTCCTTCCACTCAATAGGCTCTGGTTTTACACCTTTGTCTTCCGTCCAATACTCAAACTAGGTGTGAGTTACTTCCTGCAACTGATATGTATCCAATTTTTCACTCTTATTTAAAGTCATACACATGATTCCTGTCACCTTCTATACCATATCTGAAAACTCCTATGGATCCTTCTCAGACTTGGATCTAGAAAACAAAGGAGGATTCATCAGAGTGAAATCCCTAATCCTAGCTGCAGCTATATTTGCCATTAGATTGGCTGGGGCAATAGCCTGCTTTTGTTCTAAGGAGCTATAGAATGGGCTAAGGCCATGAATGCAGCCCAAAACTCAATGTGAGAATCATGGTCATTCGGTGGATCTTTCTAAACTGGTGGTGGTGTAGGCTGATCCTCGTTCCTTATTTCATTATTTCTTCTAGAAGGCATTATCTGTAAATAGAATTAAAAAGTTAGAAAGAGGTATTCAATAGATATCGTGATCTTTTACACAACATGAACACTAAGAGTGAAGAAACTTCCCAAAAAACATTTGTAGCATCTTTCCCATAAGTTCGGTGTGCTTTACACTAATGCATAAGACTCTACTTAATTGGATTTTAGATACCCTAGGACACCTTAAGACCTTAGGATCTGATACAAAGTTTTTCATGACTCGAGACTACCCTCTAGTCGAGATAATGGTGCTTATGGCTGATACGCCCAAACTATACCTCTCTTACGAGAGAGTAAACGGTCGTTGTCAAATATATAACCCAACTAGGTTGGGGTCGAATCCCACAGGGAATATGGTGCTAATTAAGTTGTATGCATATTAGTTGACTTTTAATCGTTCGTTTCCATAAAATAAATAGGGCGATTTGATTCAGTTCACAAATTAACGGTTTCAGTTTAACAAGATGAAATAAGTGTAGTAGTATTCAAATTCAGAGAAAGAGCAAGCTAGGGTTATGTCTACCTTGTAGTTTTCAATACTAACTCTGGGCTTTACGAATTCATACATGCATCATGCTTACAGAGAAATGTATTGTATTTAATAACATAATCCTAGTGTTTCTCAACCATCAAGGACTAATTCACTTTAGTTCTCTCGAATCAAAAGCGTTTACCAAAAACAATACGAAATCTCCAAGTAGTTAATCCTTCTAACGCATTAACATATGAAATAAGGGTTGGTAATCTTATTTTCTTATCACTACTCTCCTTTCCGAACAACAACATTTCTTTCAAACAAGTTACGTTTTAAGGCATATCCTCTATGTTTGCAACCACGAGAATTAAAGATAAACGAAGAGAGTATGATGTAAACAAATCAATGCATAATGAATTCAAAACCCAAAGTAATAGATTGTATGCTACAAGGCTTCCATAACCCTAACTAATAAACTTAGATACTCATGAATAAAATGAAAATCACAATAGAAATATTCATCATACCAAAAACTAGAAGACGATCTTGGTGTGCGAATACTGAGAGCAAGAGCAAAAAACATTTTTCTCTCTCTCTCCAGCTAAGCCGCCCTTCTCTACTCTCTCCAAAAAAAAATACAGAATAATGAATCCTCCTTAAAAATTCAGCATTAATCCTTTTAATAATCTTTTCTCTCATAATTGCCTTCAAGGTCCCTGAACTAATTATAAATGACAAACTAGTCTTGGACATAGTTTCTAGGCGCCACATTTGGTCCAGATTGTAGTTTCTAGGCACCACATTTGGTCCAGGTTGCTACTCTCTCTTGTGTCATATTCCATCCGCATTCCATAGTCCCATAATGTATTCATCTACCTCATTAATACCTGAAATCATGCTAATCACATTGGTTAGCTCAATTACATAGAAGTAGGGTAAAACCATAAGAAACTAGGCACTTTGTTCTCTAAACATAGCTAAAATATGGATAAATTATGGTGCTTAGGCGTATAAATAAACCCAAGATCACCACCCCCCACTTAAAGTTTTGTTCGTCCTCAAACAACATATCTATTTATAAATACTACACAAGCCTTAGCACCCACAAAGAAAGACAAGATGCTCAAATAGGCTCACACAACAGTTATGAACAAGAAGTAGATTCAGGAAGCATTACTAGAGACAACCTACCCTCAAGAATAGACTCATTAAGTTGTCAATTTCACGCATATTGTTTAAGCATAGAAATCATATAAATTACCCAACCTTCATCAACCATGTGCCCTCACAACAAGAAAGTTACCCATAATCACTCACAATCATGCATTTATAAACAAAATGGGTACAAGAATCAAGTTACGCTCACTCTCACAAAGAATTCTCAAATTACAACTGATGACCATAAGTTTGCCCTTAGTGTAATACTCCACTAATATCAGAATGCTAAAATTAGGATCATATAGGTCTTTTATGGGTTGTAATGCAGGCTAAAGGATGGGTAGGAACTATTTTGGCCAGAAATAGTGACTATCTTCCCTAAGTGCTTTAATACACTACATTATGCAATCAAGACCAATCTCTAACTACCAACTTACACTTCTGCTATCTTCACAGATTTTCTTTTCACCCCAACTCATTAAGCTCAATTAATAACACTATGGTGGGAGTATGCAACCCTTTCAAATATATATATATACATATATATATATATATATTGCACCCTTTTCACGTTACGCACCCCTATAATAGCCACCCTCAACTTAAGCAATTTGCCTTAGTTGAGGTGCACAATGTCCAAGAAGGACTAGGGCCAAACAGGTTCATTGTAACATGTCCGAGATAAAATTTTGAACATTTTTAACAATTTTAGCTACTCCCAACCACATCAATTGCTCACGCTAATAACTAGACTTTGGGGCATCAAGTTCACCTTTTTCCTCTTATTGTCAAACTCCTAACTCACATTAATTTTACATTAAAGCGCTTAGGAGTTTTTAGATCAAATTACGGTCTATGAAAGAACGAAATAGGCTACATATGAGGATAATAAAAGAACAAGCTAAAGGATCAACGGGGCTAGCTAAGAAAATGTACAAAGGTAGGTCAAAAGAAGGTATGAACAATGGCTATCAAAGAAATGCCTAAATCATCTCCTAAATTCACAATCTTTATTTCGCTTTGCACACACACCAGGCAAGTTCTAGAATCAGTTGCAATAAGGAATATACAACAGTCTTAAACACTCATGGCACATGGTCAACTCAATTAAGAGCATTATAGATTCTCGACCCAACAATTACATGAATTCAAATAAAACCAACAATCACAACAAGATTCACAACTAGAGCCCAGTTGTTTCAAATGTAATGATCCATCACATATTTATGTTATAATGTCATGTGACCCACAAGAACAATTACATGCAATTAAATGACTAATTTTCTCTTAAGACGGTCGTCATCCATCCATCATCGAGAAAAGCACTTAATTATGACTACATAACTAACAAAATAAACAAAATAGCTAATCCTACACAAAAAAATGCTAAGGAGAAGGTCCTATTTTCTTACACAACAAGTAGAAAAGTGCCCATCCATCCCACACTTAAGCTCAGTACTATCCCCAGTGTAAATAACAAGATTGGCTAGTAGTACTTCTCATCCACATTAGGAGTCATGCCACCTGCATGGAGATCATTATTGGAGCAAATAGCAAAGTTATTTGGTACTATTTTCTTACAAAATAAGTAGCAAAGTAACCAGTCAGTAAGCATAGGCGATTGGAAAAGTGGCGCATACCCTATCACCTATATGAGGCAGTGAGCATAGGCAATGGTATAAGCAGCGCCTAACCTATCGCCTACGTTGACATAGGTGGCGCCTAAGCTATAAAATAAGTGAGCATAGGCAATGGTATAAGCAGCGCCTAACCATCGCCTATGTTGACATAGGCGGTGCCTAAGCTATCGCCCAAGTGAGGCAGTGAGCATAGGCGATGAAATATATGGCACATACCCTATCGCCTATATTTTTATATGCGGCACATAGGGCATCGCATCGTTAGTCCAATGAGCATGTGCGATGGGATGTTCGGCGCATAGGGTATCGCCCCCGCACCCCCATCGAGGTCAGTAGTGGGCTTCAGGATTGGGCCTATCGGCCCGATCCCTACACTACCACCACAGACCTCATTAAAAGTGACAAAATAAAGTCGCACCGTGAAACTTTTTGGGTCAGATTAACATAATTCAAAGTGGCGACTATAATGCGAATCATACTTGAGCCTTACATATTTGACCACTCTAACTTACCTGTAATGTTCCTATCACTCCTAAACTTACCACCATTGACATGGCTCGCTTCTAAATTAAAATTGGTACTAATCTTCTCCTTAGTACTTCGTGCACCTATACTTAATCAAAAACAACAAAAATGATTAGAAAGATGGGTTGCCTCCCACCAAGCGCCGTAGTTTCGATCGTGGCTCGACTCTTCTTTTTGCATTTTAGTTTAACATAATAAAGTGAAAATAAAATCATGGGTTACCTCCCATGCAGCGCCTGATTTAACGTCGTGGCACGACTCAATTATCTTGACTACTCAGACTTCATCAAGATACATCGATGATACCTTTTGTACCTTAGCTAGATCAAGAAAATGCTTTATTCCTAGTCCAACCACTTTGCAGTCACTCACATCCTTGCTTGCAAGTTCAACCAAACCAGCAATGGTCTCCATAAAAGACATATCCTTAACTGGTACATCTCTCTCATCTTCATAGAATACATCAACAATCGAGAAGACACTAATCTCTTTTTGTTGTTTCATAGACCGACAGACTTCAAAGCTAACTTCTTTCCCACTAAGCCTAAATTTCAGCTCATTCAGCTCTATGTCAACTAACACTCTCCCAGTTGCTAAGAATGGCCTACCCAAAATTATGGGTACTTCAAAGTCCACTTTGCAATCAAGAATTACAAAGTCAGCAGGAAATATAAAATCAACAACTTTTACAAGTACATCATGTAGAATCCCAATCGCCCTTTTTACCGATCTATCCGTCATTAGAAGCCGCATATTGGTGGGTGTAGGATCTCCCAAACCCAATTTCTTGAAAACCGTCAATGTCATAGGATTGATACTTGCCCCAAGATCACAAAGGGCCTTTTCAAACTTTAGCAATCCAGAAGTACATGGAACAGTAAAAGCTCCCGGATCAGCTTTCTTCTGGACAATAGATCTTGTAGCAATAGCACTATAATGATGAAGATTATCTACCATTTCATAGCTCACAGTCCTTTTCTTTGTCAACAGATCTTTCATAAACTTAGCATATCTAGGAATCTGTTCCAGTGCTTCAACTAAGGGCACATTCACTGCCAATTACTTCAACATAGCCATGAATTTGCTAAACTTGCCATCAACTTCTTTCTTATTTAATTATTATAGAAATGGGGGTAGAGGCCTTGGGATTTCAGTTGGACCAACTTTTACCTCCTTTCTTATGCCTTGCTCTACATCACTAACATGCTTCGGCTTAGTTGGTTGTTCAACTTCTGCATACTTATTTTTCAAACCTCCCAACTCCACAGGCACCACTAGAGATTCATCAACCATCTCCCAATCCATTTCAACCTCATCAGTTTAAGAGGAAGCTCCCAAAACCTATACTAGATAACATCTTATCGCTCCTAGTGGTAATGTCCATACATGATCCATCAGTCCTCGGATTCTGAACTGTATCACTTGGTAGAGTCCCATTCTATCTTTGGTTGAATGTTGCGGATAATTGGCTCATCTACTGCTCCAATTATTTAATAGCAACTGAGTACGAATTTACTAGTTGACTCATGGAAGATATTTCACTCTTTACAATAGTTACCCCAGAATTTGTCGCCTCAACTCCCTTTAATAGTTTCTCCATCATGTCCTCCATGGATATTTTGCCTGAACTGGTGGCAGCATTATCACGGCTTACAGGAGGTACATACAGTGCACTCCTGTCACTTTTACTCTTCCAATCTCCTTAATGGTTCCAACCTTGGTTTCCTTAGCCACCACCTCGGAAACCCATCTGATTGTTTAAGTAATTGACTTCTTCCTCAAGATTGGAGTCTGCCCTCCCCTGTAATGCTACAGCTTTAACCTTTTCTATCTTTCCTGATAATAGATGCTTAGTGAGAAGATCCATTTGCATTTTCATATGAGCCATGTCTTGGTCATGCTCTTTTTCTCTTCGCCTCTGTTCTGCAGTCATGCCAATAAATATAGTAGAGCATGCTACCTCAGAATCCATGGTATGCCAAGCTCTACTCTGTTTTGTCATCCGATTAAGCATCTTAGAAGCTTCAGTAAAAAAGAGGTCCATGAATGATCCACCTGCAGCATTATTTACCACTGGCTTGGTAACCGAATTCAAGGCCCGATATAATATCTCCATCAAGTGGACATTAGTCATCTAATGATTTGGGCACCGCATAAGCTTCTTCTTGAACCTCTCCCAAGTCTCGTGGAGAGCTTCAGTTAGAAGCTATCTGAAATTGCTTATCTCATCTCTCAAATGTGCTCTTTTGGATGGTGGAAAGAATCTTTCTAGGAAAGCATCATTCAGTTGCCTCTAATTGGTAATAGAGTTGGGAGTTATCCCACTTAACCATAGAGTTGCCTCTCCAGATAGAGACAATAGAAACAGGCGCAGTCGAATTGGATATCGTCCAACCCCTGGGTTGTCAAACGACATGCATGTTGAGACAAAATTAACCAAATTCATATTCATGTCGTCGCCTACAAGTACACCAAATAACTCTTTGAGTTGCAACAGCTAGATCATAGTGGTTGTAATATTAAACTTGGCTCCGAGTTCTAAGGGTGGAGGAATAATAGCCCCTATTGCACTGGCTCTATCCAAGTCATCATCACCATCCTCCAGATTAAAATGCATAGCTTGGCGTTTAGGTATTGCTCTGAAAGGACAATTTCTGTTCACATTTCTATTCACTGGTACAGCTATATCCTCTGCATGCCTTCGATTTACTGGCCCTAACAACTCATCGTCTCCCAAGTCCTCTTCGTCTGGATTAGGTTCCCGACCTGGGTTATCAGCATTTTGGATATTTAATTGAGCATTAGCCAAAGCGGCTAATCTTTCAGCTTCCTGTTGGTTAGTCATTCTTTCAATGAGATGAGGTTCAACATTGAAGGGTAATAATGGTTCTCTTGAACTTCTGGTTCGTGGCATAAACAACAATGAGCCTATCACAAACAAAAACAACAAATAAACGTAAACTAAGGAAACTTGACTAATAATCAACTTACACACATAAACTCAATAGACAACTGTATTCCCCGGCAATGGCGCAAAAATTTGATACGCCCAAACTACACCTCTCTTACGAGAGAGTAAGCGATCGTTGTCAAATATATAACCCAACTAGGTTGGGGTCAAATCCCACAGGGAATATGGTGCTAATTAAGTTGTATGCATATTGGTTGACTTTTAATCATTCGTTTCCATAAAATAAATAGGGGGGATTTGATTCAGTTCACAAATTAATGGTTTCAGTTTAACAAGATGAAATAAGTGTAGTAGTATTCAAATTCAGAGAAAGAGCAAGCTAGGGTTATGTCTACCTTGTAGTTTTCAATACTAACTCTGGGCTTTACGAATTCATAAATGCATCATGCTTACAGAGAAACGTATTGTATTTAATAACATAATCCTAGTGTTTCTCAACCATCAAGGACTAATTCACTTTAGTTCTCTCGAATCAAAAGCGTTTACCAAAAACAATACGAAATCTCCAAGTAGTTAATCCTTCTAACGCATTAACATATGAAATAAGGGTTGGTAATCCTATTTTCTTATCACTACTCTCCTTTCCGAACAACAACATTTCTTTCAAACAAGTTACGTTTTAAGGCATATCCTCTATGTTTGCAACCACGAGAATTAAAGATAAACGAAGAGAGTATGATGTAAACAAAACAATGCATAATGAATTTAAAACCCAAAGTAATAGACTGTATGCTACAAGGCTTCAATAACCCTAACTAATAAACTTAGCTACTCATGAATAAAATGAAAATCACAATAGAAATATTCATCATACCAAAAACTAGAAGACGGTCTTAGTGTGCGAATACTGAGAGCAAGAGCAAAAAACATTTTTGTCTCTCTCTCCAGCTAAGCCGCCCTTCTCTGCTTTCTCCAAAAAAAAATACAGAATAATGAATCCTCCTTAAAAATTCAGCATTAAGCCTTTTAATAATCTTTTCTCTCATAATTGCCTTCTAGGTCCCTGAACTAATTATAAATTACAAACTAGTCTTGGACATAGTTTCTAGGCACCACATTTGGTCTAGATTGTAGTTTCTAGGCACCACATTTAGTCCAGGTTGCTACTCTCTCTTATGTCATATGCCATCCACATTCCATAGTCTCATAATGTCTTCATCTACCTTATTAATACCTGGAATCATGCTAATCACATCGGGTAGCTCAATTACATAGAAGTAGAGTAAAAACATAAGAAACTAGGCACTTTGTTCTCTAAACATAGCTAAAAATGGATAAATTATGGTGCTTAGGTGTATAAATACACCCAAGATCAATGGCCATAAGTGACCACAAGTTAACCTCAGAACTGGTACTGGTTATGAGTACTGAGTAAAATATTAATACAACATATGTGTGGAAGATAAGATGATAAGATACTGTAAATCTGAATACTGAAATACATAGCAATAATATGTCTAAAATATCTGATAAAAACTTAAAAAAACTGACTGTTTATCTAACTGATTATCTGAAAGCCTCAAAAAATCAAGAGGAATTGATTGGACAAACCTCCAACTAACTCCAACGAGCTGAATCATAATGAAATACGGAAATGAATGAAACAACATATCATATCCTCGATCGATGAGGACTCACCACTACTATCGCAGGGTACTACTGAGTTGTCTAAGGATGGTCGGGAAACTTTGCATCCAAACCTATGTTATAGAACAAGTTAGCGAAAAAGAAAAGTATGTGATTAGTACATTTAATGTACTAGTTTGTAAGGTAAGGACTAACTGAAATACGTGCTAAAACTGAAAGTAATTACATGAACATGTAAAACTCAATATGCAAGACCAAGTATTTTAATACACTAACATTATCTGAATAACTATTGTAGTTTGTACAGTTGACTAAATAAATGTTGAATACATACTGCTTGGTCTAGCAAAAGTACACTTAAATAGACTATCAATACTAATTGAAACTATGGGAGCAATCATGCAACCGACATAAACCATGGTTAGTGCCATGGAGTCTAACGTCTGACCTACATTGAGGAGGGTTGCTCTATCCTTTCCATCGAAGTGGAACTTAAACTAGAGTAATCACTATATTAAGCCCATTTAGGCAAGGGAAAGCTCTCTTTGGTGAGTCCCAAAATCCTACGGAGGCATGTAGTTTTAGGGAAGTAGGGTGTGTTGAACCCACACTACCCTCACGGTGCTAAATCCTACTCCCAACCAAATGACATTGGTACTATTCATGGTTTAACATAATGTGGTATTGTACAAACAAGGATCAACCGAGACTTGAAAATAATATGTAAATGCATAGGTATCGGGTGTTCATAACCTGCCAACACTGAATCTTATCAAAAACACAATAATAACTCTTAAAATAGTAGTATGAAGTCAAAATACAGCGACCCAAAACATTGGACATTTGAGTATATAAGCATAATATGCGAATTTGAGCATCAAAACATATTAAACTTAAGGGAATAGCAAATTTCTCATCAAAATAGAGGAATTCAAGATAAAACATCAACTTGTAGTTGGAAACATGAATAAATACAACTCTTATGCTTTTTAGTAGCTAGATCACATGATAATGTTATATTTCCAACACATAATATTTGGGAATGAAATATATCTTAAAACAAGTAAATTTAAATTGAAAAGTCATGTATTTGGGAACTAGGTTGAAAGGTTAACCTTTTTCAAAACCCCACATACCTCAATAACTTAATTCTTGAAGATTATTTGAACTTGGGTGCTTGAACTCTTAGTTTCTTGGGGAATGGAGCATGGGTGTTGTTCTTGGGATGGAGGAGGGTTTATTGAGAGAAATTTTGAGAGGAAGGGGCAAATAATGCCACTATAGATACCCCAAATCGTGTTATAGACAAATTAGATTAAAGATAAGAGACTTATTTGCCCCTTGAACTCTTTAATCAAGAAGCTGGGTATAGGGCACCAACGCGCTGCTCCCCTCACTCAGGGAGTAGCCAATGCGCTGCACCCTTCTCTCCCAAGGAGAGACCAATGCTCCGCAGACCCCATCACCATGGAGAGACTAACGCACCGCGGGCTTATCTCAGGGACATTCTATTTTCACTATCTAATCACGTGCCAAACCTCATTTAAAAATCCCAAAACTATTCTAAGACATACTATTAACCTCCCTAAACATGAATCAACTTAAAAACCAATGCACGGGGTTTGGAAGACATAAAAATCCATGAAGTTTAAGGGTCTTGAAAATGACTAAGTCCTTAACACTTGGTGAAAATTTTAAGCCTTGGACTCCCTTAAGCATGCAACTACAACTAAACAGAGTTTAGGATCTAATAGGGTATTACAATAATTGGTTCGTGAGCTATATATGGTTCACAATCTTATGGGGTATTACTAATGTTTGTGTTAAATATCCTCTTGTGCTAATAATGTAAATCATGCTAATTAAAAGGGGCTCTAGAAGATAAACTATGGCTTGTATTTGAAAATACTAATGATTATGTCAAGCTCGGTAAAGTATTGAGTGCTCATACCATATGTATATACTTGTTCATGCTTCTAGTAATATTTTGTGTTGATAATGAATGATGAGGTATGAAGGTATGTCTTTCCTTATGTCATTTTCACTTTAGCCCTAGTGGGGTTTGCATTTATTTTAGATTTGATTGCACATATCTATTTTGATGTTATGATGAATATTGATGTTTTGATGAATATTGATGTTCTGGTGAATATTGATGATATGATGATGCCTGGTATGTATGGTGGATATACTGATGATCTGATGATGTCGGTAAGTCCGAAGGATATATTGATGATATGATAATTCTCGATGAGTCTGAAGGATATATTGATGATGTGGTGATGCCCTATAAGTTCAGAGGATATAGTAATGATATAATGATGTCCGATAAGTCCAGAGGATATATTAATAATATGATGATGCCCGATGAGTTCGAAGGATATATTGATGATGTGATGATACCCAATAAGTCCGGGGGATATATTGATGATATGTATGGTAAGTATGTAAATATATGTTATGTGTAAGGATGTTTGTATATGATTACATTTGTATGTGCTTATAGGTATGATGTTGTTCCTGCTATTGTCGGTTATAGTTCTTTAGTGCTAATCACTTGTTAAGTGGTGTAGTTCTTGCTAGTGCTAAATAGTGAATAGAAGTGGTATATGCCACATAATATACTAGGACAAGTTGGTAATTAGGATATTGTGTGGTATTTGAGGATCCACCGAGTGAGTTTAGATAACATGGAATAATGAATTAATTAAGTTATATTGACTACAACAATGGGTTATGTAGTAACTAGTTCACTACTAAGTGACTATCTTACTTGATGACTTTGAGTCTAGAATTCTAGTTATTGAACCTTGTTTAGTTGAAATATGTTAACTAACAATTATGGTTGTTATGTTGTAACACCCTGTAAAATTCTCTCCTAGTCTGAGCCTTAGAGCGTGTTCAGTGAAGCAAAAATTTGGTCCCAAAAGTTTGAGAGGTGTCTTCCTAAGTGTGAAATACTTTGAACCATGTAGAATTTCCCTAATATCAATTTTTTGTCATGTAGAGCATTGAATAAGCTTTCTGCCAATACCAAATTCGCCCAAATCCAATACTAGGGCAAAGAGCTAGAGCTATTTTAGTGAGACAGTATGTCACCTGGCACTTTAGCACGCCGCGGAGCCACCCAAACTAGCAACCGTCAAAATTCAGTGAGCCTCCGTGATTATGACGCGTCTCTTAATTTCAAAATTGTCAATTTCCAGTGCACCAAAGCGACTCCACCACGTCGCGGTGCCTTTTCAGTTCGCAACCAAGGAAGCAACATGATTTCCACCGCTTCGCGTCGTCTTTCAGTTTCCCAACTGTTCAATTTCCAGCGAGCTGACGCGATATTGGCGTGTCACGCCAGCATGTAAAATCAGGATTTTTTAGTTTAATTCCAATTGAGTTTTGGTTTTTTTCCACTCTTTTTCAGCCCCTATATATACCCGATAAAAGGCTCTCAAGCTTATTTCCCATTTTCTACATCAAAACTAGGGTTTTACCAAATCAAAACCCTCATTTCTTCTTCAAGCAAAATCAATAGAGATCAAGAGAAATCAAGAGGAATCAAGAATCTCTCCAGGAACTTTCAAGAAAAAAGTTTCGCCAAGGTATGTAGATGTTGATTCTTGGGTCTCTTTCATCCAAGAAACTCAAGTACCTTTTTCTAAATCTCAAGGATTTTATGTTTATGAGTTCTTTATGATTCATGTGAAATGAAATTGATGTTCCAGCTATTATTGAGTTGTGATTCATGTTTGTTTACAAGGTTTTCAAGCTTTGACCCTAGTATGTGGAATTCATCTAAATCCTCTTCAAGTTGCTTGTTAGATGATGTGTTCATACCAATTAAGGGTGTAAATGGTTGAATAAGCAAATAATGCTCCCCATATGTTTGATAAAATACTTATGTGAAGAATTAGGGCCATTATAGCATGTTGATTAGGAAACCCCAAATTGTGAGCAAGTCCATGCATGCCTAGTGTTTGATGAAATACCTTAGTGAATGAATTGAGATATCATAGCATGAAATCCCCAATTAGGTGTAAACCCATGCATGCCTAATATTTGTTGAAAAGCCTTAGTGAATAAGTTGAGACACGATAGTATGAAATTCCCCAATTACGTGCTCTTTAATGCATGTTAAGCCTTTAATACATGCCAAGTGCTTGACAAGTAAGTTGTGACATGATAGTATAAAGTTTCCCCAATCATGTGCTATCCAATACATGCCAAGACTAATATACATAAGAAATACTTGATGCAAGACCATGTTAAATGGAGTATGACCTAGTAACATATTTCCCCTACGCTATTACATGTCTATGATTCCTAAATGCTTGAAGTGACTCCTTACTAATTGTGATGATGAATAGATGTTTATGATTTCTAAATGCTTGAGCTGATGCCTTAGTGATTGTGATGATGAATAGATGTTTATGATTCCTAAATGCTTGAAGTGACTCCTTAATGATTGTGATGATGAATAGATGTTTATGATTCCTAAATGCTTAAGGTGATGCCTTAGTGATTGTGATGATGAATAAATGTTTATGATTCCTAAATACTTGAAGTGACTCCTTAGTGATTGTGATAATGAATAGATGTTTATGATTCCTAAATGCTTGGGGTGATGCCTTATTGATTGTGGTGGTGAATAGATGCTTATGATTCCTAAATACTTGAAGTGATGCGTTAGTGATTGCGATGGTGAATACATGTTATGATTCCTAAATGCTTGAAAAGATGCTTTAGTGATTGTGATGATGAATGAATGACCGTGGTTAAGACAAGTCAAGAATGGTTCTGTTTTACTTTTATTTTATCGAGTCCTGGGGGTATTTATACCTGACAATTTAGATGTTGTCTAGAGCCCGTGTTAGTTTTCACGATAATCCCAGTCAAGCCATGATTCTCAGAACTCAGTGAGTTATAGAACTCTATATCCTCAGACAGATACAGAACTTAAGAAATCTCAGTAATCTTTGAAATCTCAGGATCGCTAGTAATCTAGCCTTAGTGTTGTACTCAGCTCAGATCTTGTAGTATCCAAGTGTTCTATTCTGGCCTTGGTAGTGACCGAGTAATCTATTCAAACTTTGTATCTTCAGTCAGATACCATGATTTAGTAGTATTTCATCAGATACGAAACCAAGTGAATTCTGCTTAGCTCAGTCAGATCATTTGAGAAATGTGATCAGTATTAGATTTAGTTCAGTTTGTATTTAGTTGAGAATTCAATTTAAAGTTTTTCAGTTGGGAGTAGAAGCTAGCACCGAGCGAGGGAAAGGATGGCGGATCCCCTTCAGAGAGAGGTTGAGTCGTTAGGAGCAATCTCTGAACTCCAGAACTGCATAGCCAGCGCAGGATGCAAGAGTCCCCGTCAGTAGAAGCTGTCACTGTTAGAGAGGTTTGACTATTATAATGACTTAGGCTGACTTACTGCGAGGGTCATCCGTTAGAGAAGGTTGACCAAAGAGGTCTTTACCCATGGCACGGTATTGACACCCTTCCAGCTGGGGTTACGGGTTAGACCCCACCTGTGGGAGGTTGGGACATGTCGGTTAAGTAACTACTTCCCACAGTTGTAGTTTCAGTATCAATCTTTAGAAATCAGGACTGTAAACTACTTTTTCAATGCTTGTATACCTGCAAAATATGGAAATTAGTGTATTAAACCACAATTTTGTCTCATTCATGTGTTTAAATCATAGTAGTGTGCACAAATGCTGAGTACCAATAAGTGGTAAATTCACCACTCATCAACACCCCAACTTAAATCCTTTCTTGTCCTCAAGCAACACTACCTGTCTATTCAATGAGACAATGAAACTTTAAGCCAATTTATACATCTCAATGATCACAAAGACTTTAAACTTGATTGCTACCACAAGTATCTCTTCAAACATGGGCAATGCTATTCTCATAACACCTCTCAATCCGGAAATATAAACTCAAAGATTCAAAGGACATTAAAGAGCAACAATGCAACAATCACTAACACTCTAAAAGTGACTCTTTATTGACCACAACTCTACTGTACTCTTTTTGCCTTATTTTACGGAAGACGACAATCTCACCCACCTTAATTTGTTCACATGCCTCCTCACAAGAAGGAAATCTAAAACACCAAATTATCCAAAATGCATAAAGGGATTTAAATGTGAAGCTCTCTCTCACATAAAGACTCTCAATGCTGACAAGTTCCTTGCCATAGGCTTTTTGTTATTTTCAATCTCCACTACAATGAATACACTTGGTTGGGGATCTTAAAGGGCTTTTTCAGCTTTTAATGTATGTCTAGGGAAGGGTAGGATAACAATTAGAAACAAAGTGGATTCACTCTCCTTGAACATCTACATCACACTATTTTATCCAACTTTTGACCATAGACCACTTCGCTGGTTTTCACACTCTACACATACCTAAGTTAGGAGCCTTGATTTCCTAACATTTTGAGGGCATCTTTCTTTTTCTTATTTATTTTGCAATCCATGCCTCATTCTTCCTTTCGCCATTCCATTCTTATTCACATTTTTATTGCTTAGCTCAAAGGCATCAACTTACACTATGTGGTTATTTCTTTTTATTCATTATGATCAAGGAGGGTAGGGTTTATGGGAGGGACAAATTTTTTAATGGTACAAGGCTTGTAACGTGGTTACCAAAGAAAGGCTTGAAGCCTTGAATTAGGTAATAAGGGTCTTATTATATGCATGGGTAGGCTATCTAGGCTTAGAATGGGTTCCTATTTAACAAAGATAACTTAGGATCATTTTACCAACAAAGTGCAATACAAGATTAGTCTTAAGATACCAATGGGGCAAGTTCTAGATGGTACAAGTCATGCATGAGATTTAAACACAAATGCTCACCACACATGGCATGCAAACCTCTCAATGGGGCTTAATTTCCCTTCCTACTAGAGACAAAATGAAGTAATCTACTAATTTCAACAAGCTAAAATCTTGGAGTCACAAATAGACGTATAGTATTGTTACATGGTCGTTCACGTCCATGCCCTCGATTTTTTAAAAAAATTTGGACAAAGGGGGATGTTTGCTTCACATTTGCACCACGCATAATTTCCTATTTATGGCATCAAACCAAGCCGACATCTCACATTATGGCTTCCAAAGGGCAAACTATATGGCTACTCAGACTTCACTATTGGTATAAATGCGATCCTGAATCCAGAATGCTATAGGAACTCTGACTTCCCCCACACCAATGGCTTAAAACCCAATCACGATGATTTTTCCTTAAGAATGTCATCAATTAATCTATCGTAGGGAAATACTCATTGGATATCATCACAAGAAAGAATCTAAAATCAAAACAAAACCCAATAATCCATGAAAATTTGGGAACCATCAGAGGGCCCAAATATTACAATCCATAACAAAAAATAAAAATCATCCAAAATAACATCCAAATATCTAAAAGTATCAATAATAAATGCCTAAATAAAATAAATATACAGATAGGCACCCCCACTTAAAAGCTAGCAGTGTCCTCAGTGCACAAGTATAAAGAGAGATAAGAGTGCTCCCTAAAACTGCATTAAGAGTTGCTCTCTCCACATGTATTTTACCCCCTTCCACATCTTTCTAAAGAACTTATCACTCTTCTTCTCTCTTTTTTCATCTTCTCATTGGATGCCTGAAGCTCCCTATAAGACTCTGCAAATGATGCATAGACCCTCTCGAGCCTAGGAGCAGTGGCTCCCTGTGTTCGTTGGTCCTCTAAATACTTCCCATAATCTGATCGGGCAACATATAAATGGCAGGTGATGGAAGGCTCTCCCATCCACTGAGGTAAACCTAATACAAACTCCCTGATTGCCCTCAAATCACTACTAAACTCCTCAAAGGGCCTAGTTATGGATAGCCTACAAGACTCTGGTTCCTCAAATATCGACATTCCTAAGTTGATCTTTCTTTTCTTACTCATTCTCGGTGCATCTTCACCCCAAATTCTTAGAGGGTAGACGGGAGTGCCAAGGTGTACCCAAGTGTCTCAAGGATACGACATGACCCTGGACCTCCTGCAAAGCTTAGTAATCAAAGAGCGGAATAAGAGATGCGTACCACCATAGTTCTTATAGAACTTCATGTTTGATATGACAAGTCGACCAACATTTAAGGAATGCCATCTAATATGCAAGAAACCATCCTAGCCCATAAATTTTGAAACCTCTATTGTATGGGTGCAAGGGGAGACCCAACTACAAATGACAGTCAACCAAACCCAGGCCTTGGCAGTCAAGTCATTCACAGATATGTTTCTCTTGGTAGCAACCCAAGAAACTTCATTTCCCTAACACAACCTCTCCTCCATCCAACTGCACGGCTCACACCCTTTTGCTTTGAACTCATTCATGATTACATTCGAGAGCCCATAGATATCATTGATTTGCTCTGTCCCAAAGTTTATCTATTTTCCTCAGATCCTAATGATTGGGTTCGAGAAAGATACTATGCTAAGATTAGCGTAGAACTCCCGCACCTACTACTCATTCGTCTTGTAAGGATTCGAGGTGAAGCACCGCCATCCAGTGGCCACTAGCCTGTCATGAAATACCGGGAGCTTTTTCAGTACTTTATCCTAGCAGATTCCCCTCTCCGGAAGTATTTTTATCTTAGGTAGCTCATTATAATATTGGTTATGACACTCAGGTTTCATGAACCAGATTTGGTCATAATGTTCCATGATATCAACCTGAAAAACATGACAATAACATAACAACATTTATTCTTGACATTTTCATGCACAAATTAGCTATGTTTTCCACTAAAGCTCATGGGAAGTTACTTGGTGGTGTTTTGGACAAAAAGTTGAAGTGCAAAAAATTTGGCCTATGCTGACATTCAGCCTCAGATATAGCGATCGTGGGCCATAGATTTGCAATTGCAGTCCTGATGACCACGACTGCGGTATTTGAGACCAATTTTAAGACAAAATTTTCAATTTCCAAAAATCCAAATTTGAAGCCAAAACATATCTTACAGCAAGATATCACACTAGAATTATTTAATCAAGACGAATAGGTACTCAATTATGCCCTTAGAATGTGAAAACAAAAAGGTACGAACTTGTTTGGGCATTTGATCGAGAACTTGGTATGCACCTAACACTTTACATAATTTCAAACACATTTTGGGTACTCAAGACTTCCCCACGTGAATGCACACCATCCTAGTAGCTAATCACCACACAAGTATAATTGAACAAGTATAAATCATAATTTTAGGCCTTCCCTAAACATGCATTCTATGGCCTATTTTCAACAATTAAAGCATGGATTCTAGGCACTTACCGGATGGGTGATGCAATATGGATGAAAGGATGCTTTTAGAATTCTCAAAATCTACCCAAGAGTGGGTGCAATTTGAGAGAAATTTGATAAATAAGTATAGAAGGAATGGGAGTCTAATGGTCTTTTTAAATCTGCTCTGACTACGATCACGGTCGAGAGCACCACGATCGCGGTGACACGGATGACCGCAATCGCAAAACAGAGAGCATTTTTGCACCTCTATTTTGCCCTGAGCTTATTACTCAATTTTTGTACACTTTCCTTTGTTCAGTCCAACATGCAAAAGTTTCACACTTTTCCTTTCTCAAACTCATTCAACACACTCCATAATGCCACAAATGCATGGATTACTCAAATAAAAAAATCAAAATCTACACTACAAAATTAGAAACAAAGGATACAAGCCATTTTCATGGCATGATGGGTTCCCTTCCATCGAGCGCCTAATTTAATGTCGTAGCATGACGCCTTTTCAACTATCATTTTTGTCTCCACTTGGAAGATTTGAATCGATGTCCCATCTTGTGACCATTATTTATTGAGCAAAAGTCAGGCAGAAGATTTAAATCTTCTAAAATGGGACTAAACAAAATTGAGGGGGTAATGATGCCGCATCTATCTCGCCACTTTGAAGACTTGAACTTTTTGCTCAACTTCACATCAAACTTCCGAGTAGGATAATTGGGTATTTGCGAGAACATCAAAAGACCACTAATTGAACTTTGGGTTTTAAGCTTCTTTGGCTTTAAGTGAGGGATGTCACCTCGTCCTTTGGGAATGACAACTCCAAAATATAAGGATTTTGCATCTCATCTACCAATATCATCATTTGCTTAGATGGTTCGATTTTCATCATATCCTCCAAGAATAATGTTGAAAAATGGTTGGAATGAGGTTGTCTTCCCTATTTTGGGGTTGCATTCTTCTATAAATTTTCACTCGAAAATGAACTAGAACCTTCACAAAGGATTTTCTTGGCTATTTTATTTGACTTTAGCGCAGTTTCCTCAATTTTTGCATCCATCACTATTTTTGATTTTGTTGGTTTACAAATCACCAAGAATTCTTCGACATCAAGCTAACCGTGAACCATGTGGCTTGATATCTTTTCCTTATCAAATTCAATTTAAAGAATGTGCATATTCATGGTACTTGAAAGATCGGCCTCCTTACCCACTTCTTCTTTTTCACTCACCTCTCTAAATGTTGCCATGGATTGATGCATGTTCTCTTTTATTTTAGTCACATTATCAAAAAGAGTTAGAAGCATTACTTCAACACCATTGTATTTGGCACGTTATTCTTCCTCTATCACATCATGAGACCTATCAAACTCATAAGAAGAACTAGTATTTTTATGAGCATAACTAGGGAAGTGGGTATTTGGACAATCAATCTAGTATCCATCTCGACCACCACATAAAGAATAGACATACTCCTAAGAGGATCAAAATGGTGTACACATCTCTTTACGGGGAGCATATCTACAAGTTTTGCAAAAGTGGAGTCCACTACAATATAGACATGGATCATCAAGATAAGATTTAAAACCACCAAACTTATAATCATCCCAAGATGACATAGGGACACGTAAACTAAAATAAAGATCTTCCTAACAAAATACACAAAAGAAAATCACAAACAAATATTTTAAAGTTTGAATCTAAGCAAGTAAGCTAAAATTTCAAACTAACTCAATATAGCAAATTGTTCCTCAAAAAAATGCCATTTTGATAATGCTCACCTATATTGTTCAATTTGGTAGAGGTCGGTCATTGTCATTATAAACGCAACAAGAGTTGGGGTCGAATCAACTAGCAACAATGTGAATGGTGACCGAGTATGTTGGAAATAAAAGTTGTTTTTTCAAATCAAACCTAAGTTACAAATATTTTGGGGGATTTTAAATGTTTTCGAAAAGATAACAAATTAGGGCAACACTTGAAATTTAGATCCAATATGAGAAGGATCTTGGCATAATGTCCACCTATGGGAAAGTTATGCATGGGAATATGATAATTTGATGCAAATCCTAGTTATTAACAATGCGGTAGGCTAGCTCGAAAGTTCTTGTGGCTAGTTTGTCAACAAAAGCTCAAGAATATCACTTGTTGACTCTTTCGAGTAACTACCAAGTGTGTCAATTTCACCCACTTATTACCTTAATTAGCTATCCTTATTTCTAGGAAGATGCCCAAGACATAGCCAACAACCTATTCACCCTTATTTCTAAGATATCAAAAAGATAGCAAACTACATCTTCTATTTTTCACTATTGCTTTGTCCCCCATATCCCTCTTTTAAAGATGCCATGGGTTTCAAATTTTCACCCACATCTCTTTTTGAAGGATGATGTGAGCTTTCAAGAGTTTAGGGTTTTCACCCACAAACCCATTTTGGGCATTTAAGGTTTTCACCCACAAATCCCAACTGACTAAACCAAGCATTAGTGAAACCCATCATCAACAAACTAAACTCTACACAAATACATCACAACCTACACACAATTTTACCTTAGTTCAACATAATCCTAAGACAAATAAATTTAGCTACTCGTGAAGTAAAGAGGAAGAAATATACCAAAATTTCATTCAAAACATCCATCCTTTATTTTCACCAAATTCAAAGAAAGAAATTCAAATTACACTTGTTGCCCAATTTTGGGTTTGTAAACTCAAATTCAATTGTTCTCCAAAGTCTACAATCTATAATGAGAAAGGGTGTGAGCCCTTTAATGCCCGGCAATGAAAAATAACAAAATTGGCCCTACGTACATTCCTGCATTGCCGCGATCGCTAAAGCTTGTCCGAAGTCTCATCCCTTTGAACTAGCTAAACCGGACACGATAGCATACCTCAGACCACGATCGCGGTAACTGAGGCAGATTTTCTATTTCAAGTCTTCCAGTTGCACTTCTCTTCTCCTTTTTCTCCTTTTTGATCTTTTTCAGCTCAAATAACCATCTTTCCTTCTCATCACTTGTACGCTTCTAAAATGTGGAAATTGGTGTGTTAATCCACAAATTGGTCTCATTCATGTATTTAAATCATAGTAGTGTGCACGAATATATATGTCAATCAAAGGTAAACTCATCACTCCTTAGTGTTATGGGATGCCGTGGTGGGTTTTTCTACTTTATGCTCTAATAGATGTATGTGTGTTGGCTTGGTACGTATGCAGTTCTTATTGCATTAATGTTGCTTTATGCCATCGAATCAATTACTCATAATAAAAGATGGTATTGTCGTGTATTGATATGAAATGTTGTATTATCGTTCTAGTTGATAATTTATTTTATAAAGGGATGATGAAGATAATCCAGGTTTGATTCTGTACTATCAAGACTTGAGGCTACCCCTCGGTCATGACAACGGTGCTTACAGTCGTAAAAGACAATAAGCTAACCCATGACTGGTCCTGCTGTGAACACTGAATATATGGTTATAAAATACTTATGTTTGGAAATAACAGAATACTGCTAATGGTTTTAAGTACTGAAAATAATACAACGAAATTCTCAAGTCCGAAATATAAATAAACATACTGGAAACCTGATTGAAAAGATTAACAAATCATCTAATTATTTGAAATGTATGAAATCCTCTAATACTGACTGAAAAGATTGATGGGACAGGCCCCTGCTAACTCCAAATGACAACTAAAAGAAAATACTAAAGTAAACTAAAATAAACCACCATGACCTTGATAGATGAGGACTTACCACGACTACTGCAGCTGATAGGCTGAACTGTCTATGCGCGATCAGTAGCCTAAGCATCTAAACCTATGATATTTAACATCGTAGCATAAAAAAGAGTATGCGATCAATACTTTGAATGTACTAGTATGAGATATGAGGTTAGGGTGATATGCATAGGTTCATGTGCATGAATAATAACTGACTGAATAACTAGCATAAGGTAACTGAATATATAAATGCATGAAAACTATAAAATCTGTGAATGCATGACCAAGCATAAAACATGTTTTGAAATAGTCAGTAAACTGAAGTACTGAAATACTGATAACTGAATGGTATGATCAAACAAACCTGAAACTGGAATCTACACTGTATCCTGGACTAAGACTGTGGGAGCTATCATCTAACTGACATACCCCGATCTGAGCTAATTGGAGTCCAACCTGTGACCCCAGTTGGAAGGGTGTTAATACTGTGCCATGGATACTAACAATGACTGTGAATCAACTAAAGTGAAGTCCCGAAGAACTAAAGAGTCACCCTCTACTGGCAGGTACCCTGGTGAGATATGTGTCAACCCTCAACTGGCAGGTTAAGATCTCAAACCTATACTAGCTACGTAGTTCTGGAATGCAGGGATTACTACTAAGAGTCACACCCTCTACTGGTAGGTGAGCCCCTATCCCTGGGTTTGCTTGGTGCTAAATCTTATTCCCAACTAAACTGACTCGGATTACTGAACTAATCTATGTTTAACTGATTATGACAACTTACTAAATAAATAATGCTCTACATATCAAAAACTATTATAAAAGATACTGATTCTAAGTAAACAACTAAGTTTCGGGTGTTCATAACCCCCAGCACTGAATAGAAGCATCAATAAGGACATATATAGCTTTACAAATAATAATAAGGATCATTGTTCAAAATTCATCCCTTAGGCATGTCATCAAATACATGAGGGTCATGATTTAAAGCATGGAAATAGTTAAAACATGTGATAATAGAATAATTGCAATATTAAAATCATGGTTTAAGGATTTATAATGAGAATAATCATCATTCAAATGTGTCAAGGGATAGTTGCAATGAAATCACATGGTAAATATGATTCGAAATCAAAATCCATATGAGCTTCCTGGATATATTTCATAATAACATGTAAAAACCATAATTTAAACTTAAAAAGGGATTCTTGGACTCCATGGGTGAAAAGGGCCTATGGATGAACATCAAACATACCTTAAAGCTTTAATCTTAAAAGAGAATTAACTTGTCTTGAACGTTCTTGGATTGGGAAGCACAATTTCTTGGTTTTCTTGAAGGAAAGATACTTGAACTTGATGAACTTAGGGAAGGGTTAGGGTTTAATTTAGAGAGAAATTAAGGAATTTAGGCATATAATGCATTTAATAAAGGTTAATCCTGTGTTTTTATGGATTGGGCGATGGGAAAAGATAAGACTGCCCCTCTAGGATTTAAATTCGTAACTGGAATGCCGAATTGAGCATCACCGTGATGCGAAGCAATTTTGGTGAGGTGCTGGAAATGAAATCCCAACATGCCTCAATCCTCATCCAAAAAATTCAAAAATTCCTCGAGAAATGCTCCCTATACCCGTGAACATGAATTAACTCAAAAACTTACGTCTCGGGGTCGGGAAGGTCACTTTAAAAATCATCGAAGTTAAGATGCCCAAAATAAAACCAAGTCCCTAAAACATTGCTAAATTTTTAGGTTCTAAGCCTCTTATGCATGCATTATGACCTGAACTGAGCTAAGACTAATACGGGGTATTATAATATCTCCCCCTTAGGAACATTCGTCCTCGAATGAAACTAATTAAGCTAAGAATACTGAGGGACCTAAAATCACATACTGAACATACATAACTGAAAACATGGTTATACATAACTGAAAACATGGTTACATGATTGAGTCTAAAATATGATACATAACTGAACTAATTCGTGAATGCATGCAATGACTGGAAGATGATTATATAGCAGGAACTGAGAATGGAAAAGAAATAATTTAAGGGAAATTGTTACCTTAAACTTGGTATGAGTTTGTAGAGAAAAAATAAGGGTACTTGGTACGCATGTCTACTTCTGCTTCCCAAGTGGCTCCCTCAATAGACTGATTCCACTAAAGAACTTTGACCAAGAGAACTTCTTTGTTCCTCAATCTACGAATATTATGATCAAGGATTTCAACTAGGATTTCTCCGTAAGAAAGGCTGTCCTGAACATCCATACTTTATAAAGCGACTACTACAGCTGCGTAACTAATACACTTCTTTAACAAAGAGACATGGAACACTGGGTGCACTAATGCCAAATCTGCAGGCAACTCAAGCTCATAAGCTACTTTTCAAAGTATCTCAAAATCCTGTAAAGGCCAATATATTGGGGACTGAGCTTCCTTTTTTTTGCCAAATCTCCTCACTTACTTCATGGGAGGTATTTTCAAATAGACTAAGCCACTGACCTCAAATTTAAGATTTCTCTTTCTCACATCTGTATAGGATTTTTGTCGGCTTTAGGCTGTCTTAAGCCTTTCTCTAATTAATTGAACTTTCTCTATCGCATCAAATACTAAATCTAGCCTTATCAACGAAGTTTCACCTACCTCAAAACCAACAGGAGACCTACATCTTCTCCCATATAGAGCCTCAAATAGAGCCATCTAAATATTGGAATGATAATTGTTATTGTAGGCAAACTCAATCAAAGGCAAGTGATTATCCCAACTACTCTTAAAGTCAATAACACATACTTTCAAAATAACTTTTAGGGTCTACATGGTCCTCTCTGCCTGACCATCTATCTGAGGATGAAAGGTTGTATGAGACGAACTTGGGTACCAAGACCTTTCTGAAAATCTTTCCAAAAGTGAGAGATAAACTGAGTACTTCTATCTGAAATAATAGACAATGGGACTCCATACAATCAAACCAACTCTCTAATATAGAGCTTGGAATAGTCCTCGATTGTATAGGAAGTATGAACTGGCAAAAAATGGGCTAATTTGGTCATCTTATCTACAATACTAATGTTTCAGCTTTTGACGGAATATTTTTCATCTTTTTCCTGGGAAAATTGCATGTTTTCAACCAACCAAGGTTGCATTTAATACTGGTTTTTAATGTTTTAGGGTAAGGAGCTGAATGAAGGAAAAGACTCAGAAAATTAGCAGAAAAACACTTCTGACGATCAAAATGGTAGACCATCAGCTTTGTGATAGACCACCAACTTAACCATCAGATCGAGGCAGAATTCATGACTTCTAAAAACCCAACAATGGGACAAGTGGTGGACCTTCAGACTTGCGCTAGAGCACCACTTTGGTTGTCAGTGCTAAACAGAACCAGGCATCTTGTAAGGCTCAACGATGGCCAACATGGTGGTGGACCATTGATCTTGCAATGGACCACCACTCTAGCCATTGGGATTATCTAGAATTTGACTCTCCAGCATCATTAGCGACGGTCAAGATGGTGAACCGTCAGTTTTGGGACGGAACACCATGTGGACCATCAGTTTTATCCAGAAAGTGACCTATCAAGATCAGCAGTAACGGACCAAATGGTGGACCGTCAGAATTTCGATGGACCACCACTATGACCATCAGTCTTATCCAGAAAGTTTCTTATCGAGATTCGCAGCGACGGACCAAATGGTGGACCGTCAACATTGTGATGGACCATCACTTTGGCCGTCATTTTGGATGCAGATTTTATATTATTTGAATTTTAAATTCTTTTACCTGAGAACATATAAATACCCAGTTTTAGGTTTTACTAGGGATCTTTTATCCATTTTTTATCTATTATTAGGGTTTTTCATATTGAAAATACGTTGTTGAATAGTTTTTCTCTAAGATTCATTGGAGATTTGTGGATCTAGATTCCGTTATCATATTTTCGATTGAAGATTGAAGAACAACAATTGTGACCTTTGTAAGTAAACTATGAAGTAATTTATAAATAACACAATGGTTTCTTCTCTTTCTTGTGTAGAAATATGTGGCTAAGCTTCCATAACTAGGGTTATGGGAGCCTTGATGTGAAAAGTTGATTTTGGGTTGTGAAGCTAGTAGATTCCCATAAGTAATTGATATTACATAAACTCTTCTTTACTTTAATGACTTTTCTTGATTGCAAACTTGAAAAATGAGGCCAAGAACAACAATTGTTCGAATAGAAAAGTGCTTGTTGGGAAAAGAAAGGGTTTACATAAATCTAAAGGCTTTAACTATTGGATAGAGGGTAGATGCCATAATCGGATCAACCCATGTGAGATTATAGCTGAACTAACAATATGTTCCTTAAGTTTGAAAGAATTAAGGGATAAGTTACTCATTTAGGTTGAGAAACTAATGGGCAAACCATAGAATTCAATTACTCTTGCAACAAGAATTGTTCATTTGAATCCAAAATAGTTCACAACCCTAGCTGCTTAAGCATCTTGGTAACCATAACTCTAGTTTGACTTCTCTTATAGAATTACTATTTGCAATATAACCTAAAGTTGGATTACTTTCTGTGACAAACATTTGAATAAAATTGATAAATCAAGACCCTTTTTATTCTGGAACCTTCGATCAACAGTCTAGTAACAACCACAAAACTTAGTGAGCACAGTATTCCCTGTGAGATTTGACACCCAACCCAGTTGGGTTCTATTTTTGACAGTGACCGCTTACACTCTCTAATGAGAGTTGTAATTTGGGCGTATCAAATTTTTGCATCATTGTCAGGAAATATGGTTGTCAATTAAGTTTATGTTTGTTAATTGACCTTTGGTCAAGTTTCTCAAATTTTACTTTTGTTAGTTGTCTTTGTTCTGTGCAGGGTAGTTATTGTGTATGCCAAGTACATAGAGATCGGGTGCATCATTATTACAAATACATCTGGAATCGCAGTTAATTGGCAAAATAGCAGACCCCCAAGATGCTGAAACACTAGCCGCTCTGGCTAGAGCTCAACTAAATTAGCAGAATGATGGCCAGCAGGCATGTCATCCTAATCCTGATGATGATGATTTAGGGGATGATGATTTGTTAGATCCTATTAACCCAAGGCATGTAGAGAATATGGCTGCACCAGTGAATCAGAATGTAAACAGTAATCGCCTCTTTAGGGCAAGAAAAGAGCGTCAACCAGTGCAGTTTGATCTGAATGACGATGAAGATAAACTGGATAAAGTAGGTGCAACTGGAGCTATCATTCCTCTACCTCTAGAACCAGGAGCTAAATTTAATATTACCAGTACAATGATTTAACTCCTTCATCTTAAAGGGTTGTTCGGTGGTCTTCTTGGAGATGATCCAAATATGTATTTGGTCAATTTTGTCACCATTTCCAAGTCTTTTGACAATTCAGGAGTGGGTCAAAATGCTATCCGTCTGCGTTTATTTCCATTGCCTCTGTCTGGAGAGGCGACCCTATGGCTAAATAAACTGACTTCCGACTTTATAACCAACTGGAGGCAGCTGAAATCGGCTTTCCTAGAAAGGTTCTTTCCACCCTCCAGAAGGGTACAGTTGAGGGATGAAATCAATAACTTCCGATAGGTTCCCACTGAAGCTCTTTATGAGACCTAGGAGAGGTTTAAAAAGAAGCTGATGCAATTCCCAAACCATAACATGACGAATATTTATTTGACGGAGACTCTTTATCAAGCTTTGAACTCTATTATGAAGCCAATTATAGATAATACTGCAGGAGGGTCATTTGTTGACCTTACTTTTCTAGAGGCTTTGGAGATGCTTGATCAAACGACCAAACAGAGTAGAGCTTGGCATACCAAGAATTCTATGGTAGCAAGCCCTACTGTGTCTGGAAGTATGACTACAAAGCAATGTAAGAAGAAGGAAGAACATGATTAGGATATGGCACATTAGAACATGATTAGGATATGGCACATTTGAAGATATAGATAGATTTACTGACTAAGCATCTATTGTCTAGAAAAACGGAGAAGGTGAAAGCTGTTGCATCCCAGGGAAGTGCTGACTCTGATTTAGAAGGTGAAAGCTGTTGCATAACGGATTCAATTATCTTGTTACTCTGATTATACCATTTCTTAATGATAATGTTAAGGGATTCATTCTGGTTTTTCATTCTTCCGATGAACTCAAACCATCGGAAGGATTCTATGTCACAATAGAGTCTTTTCATATCGGCTATCCATAGCCGACCTAACTCCTTTTGTTGTTCTTTGGAATAGGTACTGGTGTACCATTTCCTTTTTATAGCATCCTTAGGGAGGTACCAGCGGACTTCAAGAGCCTTTAGGTCTGGGGTGTACTCTTCATCGATTTGATGACGAGTAGGCTGGGGTCAGTCCTAATTTTCTGACAGGATATGGATGGAGGAGGTTCCATATCTGAGGCTATAGGACTGCCTGGGTCATAAGGGTTTTCATGTTCTAGGGACTCATGGACCCTAGTGGATTGCTGATAATAAACCTTCGGGACGGGTCCAGAGAAGTCGACTCCTCTTACCTTGCCTTTGCATTGTTATTATTATTATCGTCACTTCCCTCCTGAGTTTTTGAAGTGGAAGCTCTGTGCGAGACAGATCTTCGAAACGAAGAATTCCGAGGAGTGTCAAAGCCGAGGAATTTTAAATCAATCGAGCCATCAGGGTGCTGAATAACTCGTTGTATTTGAGATTTTTCGGGATAGGTTCGAATGGGTTGGATGATAGCATCAAAATGCCATTCAATTACTATGGATGACTTCTTCCCAAACCAAAGGCTTAGGGACAAAGACATTGGTTCTGTCTTTATTAGCCTCCATGAGAGTGGTGACACCTCTAGGACTTATAAATCTAGCTTGAGGTGCTAGAGTTGTACCCATTAGCCGATAGTATACTCTGTATATTATCGCGATTTCTCTAGTATTATCCTTAC
>NC_061118.1:15873910-15926759 GCF_002878395.1 Capsicum annuum
CCTAAGGCTAAGGATACTTGTTGGACTTGTGGCAAGACAGGCCACAGAGCGAAGGACTGCAAGTCTAATAAGAAAAAGAAAATAAACCAATTAGACCTCTCTGAAGAAACCAGAGCAAGTTTATTTTCTATAATGGAAGATTCGCCTGAATCTTCTGGGTCTTCGGACTCTTATGACTCGTCTAGTAGCGACTACAGCGATGAAAAATTCATCAACGCCGCTTATGAGACAGATCAATCTCAATCTGGCCAAGAATGTGCCTGTAACGGTACCTTCTGCTCTTGCACCAGGAAGACTGTTAATGTCATTTCAGGTAATTCTAAAGAGATCCTGTTTGACATTATAGAACACATCCAAGATGATGAGGCCAGAAATAAATATCTTCTAGAGCTCAAGCGGTTAATGCTTTCTCACAAAGAAAAACCCCCCCAAACCATTATTCAGCCTTTTAGCATGAAATAGGTTATGTCTAGGTTCGACAAACCTGCGGAACCTTCTATTGCTGATCTTAAGGGAGAAATCTCCACATTAAAGGGCGAGATCAAGAATCTCAAAATCCGTCTAAACCAAGTAGAGCTTAACGTTCTTACAGATCAGGTTCTAAAAAGCATTTCTCCCCCAGAAAAGGTTTCTCCGCCAGAGTCGCCTAAGACCTTTCCGATCATCCCAAGTGACCATCTCCGAGAACCAGAGCCTAATTCCTTTCCTGGCTCAGATTCTCCTTCCACGTCCGGCAAAGCTATTACAGCCATAAAGGCTTATAGCGAGCACATAGCCGTAAAAATCGTCATAAACAAAGACTTTATTCTTAACAGAGTCGCACTCTTCGATACAGGGGCCGATAGTAACTGTATCGTTAAAGGTCTAGTACCTACAAAGTACCTTCAAAAGAGTACCTCTCGTCTTTACTCAGCGACGGGAGAAAAAATGGAAATCCATTATCAACTCCCTAAAGCTCAAGTCTGTAACAATGGCATTTGCCTTGTTAATGACTTTGTCATCACCGAAGATATCACTGAAGATATCATTTTAGGGATACCTTTCGTCAACCAGATTAGGCCTTACTGGAGTTACTACGATGGAATTCGTACAACTCTTTTAAACCAGACCTTATTCTTCCCTTTATTAAGGCCCCTCTCACAAGAAGAAGGAACCCTTATTAAAGAACGAACGGTTTTTAAAATTAACCGACTTTCCTCCCATATCAATTTTTTTAAACAAGATATTCATATCAAGAAAATTGAGCAGTCCTTAAAAACCCCAGAGATGATTACTAAAATATCCAATCTCCACAAGTGTTTTGAAAATGAAATTTGTTCCGAATTTCCTAATGTTTTTTGGGAACGGAAAAAACACTTGGTAGAACTTCCTTACATTTCTGGGTTTGATGAACAAACTATTCCTACTAAGGCCAGACCTATTCAGATGAACCAAGAAATGATAGAAATTTGCAAAAAGGAAATTGACCATCTTCTAAAGAATGGTATTATTAGGAACTCTAATTCTCCCTGGAGTTGTTCGGCCTTTTATGTCAACAACAGTGCGGAAAAGGAGCGCGGCACCCCTAGACTTGTAATAAATTACAAGCCTTTGAACGCGGTCTTGAAATGGATCAGACATCCAATTCCTAACAAAAGGGATCTGTTAAAAAGGACTTTCAAAGCTAATCTTTATAGCAAATTTGATATGAAGTCCGGGTTTGGGCAAATTCAAATTGCTGAAAAAGATAAATACAAGACGGCTTTTAACGTCCCATTTGGACACTATGAATGGAACGTCTTGCCTTTTGGGCTAAAAAATGCTCCTTCAAAATTTCAAAACATCATGAATAATATCTTCAATCCTTATACCTATATGTCAATTGTTTGTATTGATGATGTGCTTATTTTTTCGGAGAACATTGATTCCCATTTTAAACATTTAAACACTTTCTTCAAAATTGTTAAATTTAATGGTTTAGTCGTTAGTGCTAAGAAAATGAAGCTCTTCCAAACATCTATAAGATTCTTAGGGCATGACCTCTATCAAGGTAGCTATAAACCTATTTGTAGAGCCATTGAGTTCTCCTCTAAATTCCCTAATGAAATTGTTGATAAGACTCAGCTCCAAAGGTTTCTAGGAAGTCTCAATTATGTTGCGGATTTTATTCCTCATATTAGGCAGGTCTGTGAACCCCTTTACAAAAGACTCAAGAAAACCCCTGTTCCTTGGAGTCTTGATCAAACCAATGCTGTCATTAAGATCAAAGAATTAGTCCAGAACCTTCCTTGCTTAGGAATTCCTAACCCCGAGGCCTTCATGATAGTTGAAACTGATGCTTCGGATATAGGGTATGGGGGTATCTTAAAACAAAAGGTTGGTGAAAGCTCTCCTAAACAATTAGTCAGGTTCACATCCGGAATATGGAATCTGGCACAAAAGAACTACATCACAGTTAAAAAAGAAATCTTATCTATAGTGCTATGTATCACAAAATTTCAAGATGATCTTGTCAATAAAGAATTTTTACTATGTGTTGATTGTAAATCAGTCAAAGAGATTTTACAAAAGGATGTAAAAAATCTAGTTTCAAAACAAATATTTGCTAGATGGCAGGCTCTTCTATCTAGCTTTGATTTTCAGATAGAATTTATTAAAGGAGAAAATAACTCCCTTCCCGATTTTCTAACAAGAGAATTTTTACAGGGCCACAATGAGACCCACAACACTGGGAAAAATCTCAGTCAAAAACCAACCAGACCAAACCAAAATGGCTAGATCATTTGATTTACCACCAGCGTCTTCAACCCCGCTGAGGCCATCAGTCCCCCAGAGGCCTGAATTAAAATCAGAGCTGCATTCATTATCCCACAACAAGTATGCAGCTTTGGCAGAATATCCCAAGCTTCCTCCACCAATGCCAACCAAATTGGTAGATCTTAAAACCAACAAACCCTTTGATAAAGGATTATCTTCGAGCTCATCGGTACAGTCAAAGCAAAGCTATGCCATGAAGTCTCCAGAAACCTTTGCCCAGGCCGTAAATCCCGCAATAGCCAAGGCAACACCAACTCCTCCTATTAAAGAAGAATTCAAATTCATTACCACTCAGGTAATGCCCATTATTGCTTTGGATAAAGAATATGAGGGCTATCCGCTGGAGCAGCTTATTAAACCAGTCTACAACGACAAAAATTTCGTGGATACAGAGAATCCACTTAAAACCAGAAGATATTATGAAGCCATCTTGGTAGATACAGATTCTATTGAGGTTGAGCATTCAATGAATGAAAGGAATCCTGAATATATTGATTATTCTAGGTTCACCATTAAGAGGGTATTAACCCCGTTTAACTGGTTTGCAGATCATCTGCACACCCCTATAGCCTTATCTATGCCACATAGGCCCCAAACTTACAATTGGTATGACTATAAGTCTGCTTGGTTCAACTTTCTCTATGTTAGACCAGGACACACCTGGTTTGTTAAATACTGTCCTGCCATGGTAGAAGCTATTATACCACGATGGTTTTACGAATGGTGGGTATACTTCGGAGGGATTAAAGAAATCCTTCCTCAACAATTCCTTAACCGCTTTACAGAGTTTTGTTCAAAAAAAGGATGTATAACCCTTCCAGAGCACATCCAAATGTGCAAGTTTTTTATTAAGAAGCGAGTTTCTTATATCATCTCCTGGAATTTCGCCAAAGGAGAACAAGATCGAATTAAATATTTATCCAAAGAGATAAAAGTTAAAGGATGGACCCCCAAGCCAACAGCCCCAAAAACTCCTGATAAGGGAAAAACAACATCATCTTCAACCAATGCCTCATAGAGTAAAAAGGCACTCAAAGAGAAATTAAAAAGGGCTTTGCAAAATATGGAAAGCCAAGAAGCCAATGAAGAAGAAGTATTACAGCTTCTAGAAGAAGCTTCCTCCACAGGAAGTAGCGACAACAATGGGGATATGCTAAACCCCAAAGGGATAGCTATGGCCTCTATGGACCCCTATTAAGAATAATGAAATGACCCCTTTAAAAATAGAGGTTCAAAGAACTATGTGGAGGTGGTTGTGTTACCGACATTATGGACCCCTACCATGTGTTATTTAGAAGAAGCGACAGGTTTAGGTTTAACTTTAGATTTGCATTTTTCTTATTTTTAAGTCTTGTTATGTTGCTAAGGTTGGTCCATGAAATAAAAGTATTGTTTGTGTTAGTATCTTGTTGTGAATATGGATGATGAATAATGTTGGCATCTTACTATGACTGTTTCCATTTGACTGTTTATTTTTGTCTCCTAGATTATGTGGTCAACTGTTAGTGAATCTGTAATTGGCATTAACCTGTAAATACACATGATACGTGATGCAAATCTTAAGAACAGTAGAATAGGTGTGACTCAGTTGTGACTGTGTGTGCGAGTAGTTGTATTAGTTCTTACATAGTATAGTATCTAGAAATTGCTTGGTTCAATTAATGTTGTTCTGTAGTTGATGGGATAAGAAGTGATGGCAGGCCACCTTGTGTTTTTGGTCCATTTAGCCAAAATAATTGACCCCACCAAAAATAAGTTGCCATTTTTGAACCCTTCTTTAAGCCTTTGTTAATATTTCTTCATCACCAAGCATTCTAGTTAACTATCTTTTAGTTATTGATGCCTAGCTCTGGCCCTGGCCTAGTAATAGGCAATTGTACCTAAACTTAGGCAAAACACCTAAGTTGAGGGTGGTTATTATAGGACTGTTAATAACATAATGGAAAGTTGGTCTAGAATTTGAATTAGAGCATTTGGCCTTGGTCTAGTTAAGACATTGTGCACTTTGACTTATGGCATCAGCCTAAGTTGAGGGTGGTTGATGCTTGTATCTATATATATATAAAAAAAAAGGGTCTGTTGTGGTAAAGCATGAATGAATGAGAAAAGGGTAAGTAAGCTAGCAAAGCAATGGCCTTCGTAAAAAGAAGTGTTTTGTAGGAAAAGAGATTTAAAGCATGGTTTTTAGTCACTTTTTCCCAAAATTTCCTCCTAACCTAGCTTAATACCTCAGAACTAGCCTAGAAAAGACCTATTTGATCTTAGAACTCGGCTATAAGGGGGCATTGGATAATAAGGGCAAGCTTATCGGTGCATGTACTATGTTTACAACTTCTTTGATAAGTGAGAGGTTGTGATTTGTATCCACAAAATATACTGAGTAGTGGATCTCCTTGACTGTGAAGGCAACTTGATTCATACTTAATTTGGTTGATATCGGTAGATACTTGTATCCATGTTGTGTAGATGAATTGAATTTGAAACAATGTCGGTTATAGATTTTGACATGTTAAACCATAGGATTTGGATGACAAGTGAATGGTTGTGTGAGAAATGGTTCAATAGTAAATGTCAGTGATTGTGTTATTCATACTTACAATTTTGCGCTGAGTTGTTTGAGGACAAGCAATGATCTTAAGTTGAAGGTGTTTTAACTGAACATTTTTCATCTTTTTCTTGGGAAAATTGCATGTTTTCAAGCAACCAAGGTTGCATTTAATACTGGTTTTTAATGTTTCAGGGTAAGGAGCTGACAGAAGGAAAAGACTCAGAAAATTAGCAGAAAAACACTTCTGACGGTCAAAATGGTGGACCATCAATTTTGCAATGCACCACCAAATTAACCGTCAGATCAAGGCAGAATTCATGACTTCTGAAGACCCAGCGACGGGCCAAGTGGTGGACCGTCTGTCTTGCGAAGGACCACCACTTTAGCCGTCAGTGCTAAACAGAACCAGGCATATTGTAAGGCTTAGCGACGACCAATATAGTGGACCGTCGATCTTCCAATGGACCGCCACTCTAGCCTTCAGGATTATCCAGAATCTGACTATCCAGTATCATCAGCGACGGTCAAGACGGTGGACCGTCAGTTTTATCCAAAAAATGACCTATCAAGACCAGCATCGATGGATAAAATGGTGGACCATCAGACTTTCGATGGACCACCACTTTGACCGTCAGTCTTATCCAGAAAGTGTCCTATCAAGATCAGCAATGACGGACCAAATAGTAGACTGTCAACCTTGCAACGGGCCATCACTTTGGCCGTCATTTTGGATGCAGATTTTATATTATTTGAATTTTAAATTCTTTTACCTGGAAACATATAAAAACCCAGTTTTAGGTTTTATTAGGGATCTTTTATCCATCTTTTATCTATTATTAGGTAAAATACATTGTTGTGTAGTTTTTCTCTAAGATTCATTGGAGATTTGTGGATCTAGATTCCTTTATCATATTTTCTATTGAATATTGAAGAACAACAATTGTGACCTTTGCAAGTAAACTATGAAGTAATTTATGAATAACACAATGGTTTCTTCTCTTTCTTGTGTAGAAATATGTGGCTAAGCTTCCATAACTAGGGTTATGGCAGCCTTGATGTGAAAAGCTGATTTTGGGTTGTGAAGCTAGTAGATTCCCATGAGTAATTGATATTGCATAAACTCTTCTTCACTTTAATGAATTTTCTTGGTTGCAAACTTGAAAAGTGAGCTCAAGAACAACACTTGTTCGAATAGAAAAATGCTTGTTGGGAAAAGAAAGGGTTTACATAAATCTAAAGGATTTAACCTTTGGATAGAGGGTAGATTCCTTAACCAGATCAACCCATGTGAGATTATAGTTGAACTAACAATATGTTCCTTAAGTTTGAAAGAATTAAGGGATAAGTTACTCATTTAGGTTGAGAAACTAATGGGTAAACCATAGAATTCAATTACTCTTGCAACAAGAATTGTTCACTGAAAATCCAAAATAGTTCACAACCCTAGCTGCTTAAGCATCTTGGTAACCATAACTCTAGTTTGACTTCTCTTATTGAATTACTATTACCATTATAACCTACGATTGGCTTACTTTCTGTGATAAATATTTGAATACAATTGATAAATTAAAACCCCCTTTATTCTGGAACCTTCGATCAACAGTCTAGTAACAACCACAATACTTAGTGAGCATAATATTCCCAGTGGGATTCAACACCCAACCCAGTTGGGTTCTATATTTGACAGCAACCGCTTACACTCTCTAATGAAAGTTGTAATTTGGGCGTATCAAATATCCTATATCGAATCATGTTGACAAAGTGAACGGGGCAACCCTATCATAAAGTCTATTTCACCTCTTCCAACTTCTAAGTAGGAATGCTGAACTCCTATATTATGCCACTAGGCCTCTGGTGCTTAACCTTAACCTACTGACAACAAGGAAACTTAGCTACAAACTCTATAATATCCCTATTCATGCCACTCCACCAATAGATTTTTCGCAAATCATGGTACATCTCAGTGGCTCCTGGATGAATAGAATAATACACACCATGCATTTCTGCAAGGATTCGTTGTCTCAAACCATCTACACCCAATACATACAGCCTACCCTGATATCGCAACACACTATCTCCTTCTTGGGGAAAATCTCTACTTTTTGATCTCTGACTGCCTCCTTCAACTTAACCAGAATAGAATCCCTATCTTACTTCTTCTTCACTTCGGCAACCAAAGAACATTACGAACTATTTTGAACCCATACACTACCCTCAGGTAAATCCACCAATCGTACACCTAATCTAGCAATCTGATGAACCTCCCTGACTAACTACTTCTTATCATCCTCTACATGAGCAACACTACCCATAGACAATCTACTAAGGGGCCATTTGGTGTGGGGCATTAAAGTAAATAATCCTGGGATAAAATAATAATCCCGGGATAAAAATTTCAACCATTCGTTAAGTTGTCAATATTTGGGATAAATTATTCTGAGACTAATAATTAGTCCCGGGATAAGTTATCCATAGATATGGTGGGATTATTATCCCAACTTAATTCATCCCTTGGTATAAAATATAAAATGACAAAAATATCCTCAAACCCTATATATATATATATATATATATATATATATATGTATGTGTGTGTGTGCTTGCAAAGTTGCTGCTGCTGCTTCTTGTAGAGTTGTTGTTGCTGCTTCTCTTCATGGATGATCTATACATGGAGAATACTTGAAGATAATCTTGCCATTTGTCTTTCTATCACTCGCAAGGTTAAATTTTATTTCGAAACTCATTTTTTTCTTTTCTTTTTCATCATTTATAAGTTTTCTATCAAATAGCAAAAGTCGAAAATCTTTTGTGAATGTTATGCTTTAAGATGTTTGATAAATTTTACTTAGCATACAATTGGTAAAAATGCTGGTTGTTTAAGAATCAATATGTATTGCTTGAAATATGTGCGATTGAGATAAAATTTGTGAAATAGTACCAACTATATATGAAAGAGCAATATGTGAAAATCACAATTGTGGATTTAATTTGTTATTAATTGGCCCTTTTCTCTCGTTTTGATGATGAAATATTAGTTTTAGCCTCTTTCTATTATGTTTTAGAAAAACTTATTCTCTTTATCCGCTTGAAATTATAAAATTGTGCTCGTTGATTCTTTCTAATTGAAAAATTGATTTTATTTTTGTTTTAACTCTTTTCTTTTTTATTGTGAAAAAATTAGGTTTTCTTATGGATCATAAACTATAATCCGATATTGAATACTTTATCATCCTTGAGGATATATTGTGCTAACAATTTCTTGTTATGTGTATTTTTCTTTATATGGCTATTTATGATCATTCTATAAGAAGGAATAAGCATATGATTAGGTACCATATGAGTAATCGAGTTCCTAAAATTTTATCTCATTTAAATTGTATCATAGAAGACAACGATACAATATGTATCGAAAAGTTAAGAATGGATAGAAATTCCTTTCACACTTTAGTTCTCTTAACTAAGGAAGTTGAAGGTTTGACTGATAACAAATATATGTCAAGTACTGAAAAGTTAGCAATGTTTCTAAATATTTTGCCTCATCATGAGGAAAATAGATCCATTAAGATTGATTATGTTAGATCGGGTTGGAGCGTAAGTCAAGCTTTCAACGAATGTTTGAAAGCTATTCTCAAACTAGCTCCATTATTACTTGTTAATCCCAAGCCGGTACTTGAAGATGAGAGTGACGATCGATGGAAATAGTTTAAGGTATATGCACTTTCAATTGAGTATCTATTAATTCAAGTAAAGTAAAAAACTATAATTTTACAAAGAAATTTTGATAATTTGAGATGATACTATAATTATTTTTTAGGGATGTTTAGGTGCATTGGATGGTACTTATATTCAAATTAGAGTTCCATCTAAGGACAAACAAAGATACAGGACAAGAAAGGAAGAAATAGCAACTAATGTACTAGGATTTTGTGATTGAAATCTCAACTTTACTTATATATTACCTAGTTGGGACGGATCAGATGCCGATGGTCATGTATTACGAAATTCTATAACATGAACAAATGGTTTGAAAATTCCTGAGGGTAATATAATTCACATGCTCACATTAAAATTATATTACATCAATAATGTTAGATAAAAGTAACTAGTTTTTTGTTTATATTTTAGGTAATTATTATTTGTGTAACGGAGGATATACAAAGGAAATGGTTTTCTTTCACCTTATAGAGGGTATAGATATTGGTTAAGGGATTGGCAAGGTGACAACCCACCACTTCAATGTCAAGAAGAGCTTTTCAATATGAAACATGCTAGGGCTCGTAATGTTATTGAAAGGACATTTGGTCTCTTAAAAGGACATTGGGGAATTCTTAGAAGTGCTTCATGGTATTCAGTTAAGATTCATAATAGGATCATTAGTGCTTGTTATTTGATACATAATTTTATTCGTAGAGAGATGGAAGTGGATCCCTTAGACATTGATATAGAAGAACAAGTAGAATATCAATAAGATAACATTGATGTTGTTGAATCATTAGAGGAATGGACTACATGGAGGGATGAGTTGGCTGCTTGTAATATGTTTTATAGTGTTTTGGATATTTTCCTCTTTAGTTTTTTATATTACAGTAAGGTGTATCACTTTTAGCTGTTTGTGATATAAATTTTGTTAAAGCTACTGTTTAATTAGTTTTTTTTGTGATGTGTTCGTACTTTATGCTTTTAGTTTTTTATTTGCAAAATATGTGAATATTTATTATTGTGATGCTAAGTAATATTTTAAAGATATTTATGCTTCTTATGATGGCAACTAATATTAATGATGATTAGTTTCACAAGATTGTATAAACAAAGATGGATAGCAAAATATCTTCAATAAATCCACCAAAAAGATCAAGAAGATCAACACCTTTAACTCGAAGAACATGGACTCTAAAAGAAGAAAGTTCTCTTATAGATGGTTTAAAAGAGTTATGTGTTAATGGTTGGAGAGCCGATAATGAACCTTTAGACCATGATACCTGACGGAGTTGGAGTACTATTTACGTCAACGTCATCCTGACAGTGGATTGAAAGGTGAACCATATATCAATTCTAAATTAAAAGCGTGGAAGAGAAGTCATGCACACATAAGTTTACTAAAGGGTCGAAGTGGTTTGGGATTTCAATATAGTGACGGAACCATAATTGTTGATGATCCAATAGAATGGAAAAAGTTTTTAAAGGTAACTAATATTTTGTTCTACTACTTCATATAAATATTTCTCTCTGTTCTTTTCATAATTTATAATTGATGCATATGCCGTTGTCATCTTTCTTTACTTGTTTGTCTAGGATGAACCAAAAGCAAGAAATATGGACACCAAGAAATGGCCAATGTTTGCGGATTGGGAGAAAATATTTGGCAAAGATAGGGCAATGGGAGAGCATGCAGAAGGTCCACTAGATGTTGTTGAGGGTATCTTAAAGAATCAAGCATCAGGAATTTCTATTGATATGACTTTGGGATTTCCTATTAATATTGATGAAGATGAATATGAAGAAGATGATGAAGGTAGTCATGGACCAAATATAGCTACCGGAGAATCTGAAAATGCTTATATAAAACCTAATTTTACAGAGGCATCTGAAAATAAATATGCTAGAGGCTCTCCTCATGAACGTACTGATAGATCTGAAAAACAAGCTAAATATGCTAAAAAAATCCTCTTCTAGTGTCAATGAAAAAGAGAAAAGCAAGAAAAGGAAAAGAGTTGTGGAGGATGTTAATGAGACATTTCTCAAGAGTATGACTGAAGTTATAAAAGGCTTTACTGAAAGCCAAGACAAAAGAATTGGAGCCTTAATTGACAAGATTGGAATTCATGACCACTCTGATATGCGTGATCAAATTTATGCCATCATTGAATCCCCCGCATTCAATTTGTACACCATAGAGCAACGTATCAAAGCCAAAATGGTTATCTATGGAGATGTGAAAAAAATAAAAATCTTTTTACGTATGGGTGAACTTGAGCATCAGACAATGATGTTTATGGTCATCAATGATAAACTTTAAAGTATGATAAGCTTGTGTATATAAGTAGTGGCACTAGTGTGTTAGTTTTTCCTCACTATCAATTTCAAAGTTTGATTGGAGTGCCACTTTTTGATCCTCAAGTCATGTTCATACTCTTTTCTCTATAACTGATGTAGGGCATGAGAATGATGTAATTTTGTATAACTAATGTCTATTAAATAGATCAACTCTCGTGTAAATATTAATTTGTTGCTAGTTATCAGTTTATGTGCAGTTTTTACTGTTGTTTCGCTACAACTTTGGTTCCATTTTATTGCTATGTTAGACCAGTTACTGGTATTGCTATAGTTGTTTTGTTTGCATCTTCTGCAGTACATAAGATCAACTGTCATTGTTATGGGACCAGATAAAGTTTATTAGATGTTATGGCTTTTACCTGCTGAAAAAGGTGGCCTCAGCTGTGTTCAGTTTCTCTGGAAAATTAAGTGCATAGTTTGGCCTCATAGTTGTTCTCGTTGTTGTTGTCCAATTGAAAAGTATTTAGATTCTGCATAAGAAATATAATTGAAATGAAAATTGAGAGAGCTGGCGACTTGGATAAAATTGCTTCGAATATGTGTATATATAACAGAATAATGTTAAAAGAAAATCTTGCCTTAGAAAACTTGCAGTCATTGCAGCCACAAAGGTAACCAATCCCTTTAATAACTGCTCTAGCAGATTTCTGCATAAAAAGATAGGTTCATCATTTGAGATATCTAGAAAACTTAGCATGATGAACTGCAGTCACATTAAACTGTAGGTGGGAAAATTTATCCAAGTATTAGCGACATTCGTTGTTGGATTAATAATAGCTTTTATTAAGGGGTGGCATTTAACGTTGGTATTGTCAACTTCAATTCCTCCACTTGTCTTTTCTTCTGCTGTCATGACTTATCATTCTGGCAAAATTAGCACCCCGTGCACAATAATTGTGGTTGAACGGATAATAAGCCCAATTAGAACTGTATGACAAGAGTTGGAAAAGGACACTTTTTTTTCACTTCTCAACTTTTATCAAAAGCCTGCATTCACCAAATTTCTTGATCTTTCATGTAGGTTGCATCATATATAGGAGAAAGAAGGGCTATTTCCGCATATCACAGTTCTCTAAACAAAGCTTATGGATCTAATGTACTAGAGGGTTTAACTTCAGGGCTCGGGTCGGGTGTTTTCTTTGGGTCTTATACGCAAGTTATGCTTTAGCAATATAGTACGGTGCAAAAATGATTTTGGACCACAACTATACTGGAGGAGATGTATAGCTACACTGACCAGCTCATTGTAAGTTCTATTCTCACCTTTTCCTTGTATATTTAGTTTCTCTCGCCCATACGGCGGCCAGAGGCTACACTGACCTATATTTCTCTATCTAACATCCAAAATTCACTGCAAAAATGAATGACAGATATGGCAAACTAACACACACAGTTACAGAACATATATTGATGCACTGACATATATGTTAATCCTTATTATTGGTCTTCTATTCTTTGTTCCCCTTGTAATTGCAGTACCTTAGGATATGCATCTCCACGCTTGCGTGCGTTCTCTGCTGGAAAGGATGCAGCATTTAAAATGTTTCAGACGATAGACAGACCCATAGATCCTTATGATATGAAAGGACAAAAACTTGTTGACATTAGTGGTGACATTGAACTTAAGAATGTTCACTGCTGTTGTCCTGCAAGACTAAACGAGAGCATATTTGATGGTCTCTCTATATCGATACTTAAGGGAACAACGACGGCTCTAGTAGGGCGAATTGGAAGTGGAAAATCGACTGTGATCGGTCTAATAATAAGGTTCTATGATCCACAGGCTGGTGAAGTTTTGATTGATGGTATAAATATCAAAGAATTTCAGCTTAGATGGATCAGGGGGAAAATCGGCCTTGTTAGCCAGAAACCTGTGTTATTTGGTTCGACGATAAAGGATAATATTGCCTATGGGAAGGGGATGATGCAACTCTTGAAGAAATTAAAGACGCAGTTCAACTTACTAATGCATCCAAGTTCATTGATAAATTGCCACAGTTTTGTTTCAATTTCTACTTTTCAATCAAAGTTATAGCTAACTCAAGTTCTTCTCAATATCTTACAAAAATTTTGGTCCATTATTCCTTCTAATTCAGGGATTAGACAGCAGAGTTGGCGATCATGGAAGTCAGTTATCTGGAGGCCAAAAGCAAAGAATTTCTTTTGCAAGAGCTAAATACTGAAGGACCCCAAAATTCTACTTCTAGATGAAGCTACAAGTGCTCTTGATGCAGAATCCGAAAGGATTGTTTAAGAGACATTGGATAGTGTCATGATCAATCGAACTACAGTAAATATTGCATATCGCTTGAGTACAATTAAGTATGCAGATACAATAGCTGTACTTCAAGAAAGATCATCGAAAAAGGTGTGTCATATATACAATCTTTACCAGCATAAAAGATTCCAGATTGTTAGATAGTTCATGCTGAAAGTAAAGTGATTATAAAGATTATAGCAGAAATGTATGTATGTTAATTAGCGAATCTTGTCTTCTTTTATAATGCTAATATTTTGTCCCTTTCAAACATTTAGATTCTCACTTGGAATTAATGAGAAATAAGGAAGTAGCATATGTTCAGCTTATACAGTTGCAAGAACTTAGTAAATATTCAGGAGAGCAAGAGTTAAATGGACTGGATAGTGAAGAGATATTCATAAATCCAAAAGACCGATCAAATCATCAGATTTTTGTGCCACGATCAACAAGTAGGGACTCGACGAGGATCGAGAATAGCAGCCATTATTCGTCTTCCATTTCAATTAGTGTAGTAGATAAAACAGTTGCTGAATATCATGATCCTAATTCAATAGTTGTATTGAGGAATGATAAAGACAACACGCTTTCACTTGGATTTGATGAACAAACCTGAGATTCCAGAATTAATACTTGGTTGCATAGCTGCAATAGTCAATGCTCTAATATTACCAATTTTCGGGATACTTCTTTCTTATGCTATCAAGACTTTCTATGAAGCAGCTCATGAACTCGGAAAGCATTCAAGATTTTTATCATTGATATTTGTTGGTCTAGAATTGACATCTTTACTAGTAGCACCCTTGAAGACGTTCTTTTTGCTATAGCAGGATGTAAGTTAATCAAGAGAATTCACCTAATATGCTTTGAGCAAATAGTTTACATGGAAATTAGCTGGTTCGACAGAGAGGCTCGATTGGTGCAATTGGCTCTCGACTATCTACAGATGCAGCATTTGTCCGAGGTATGGTTGGAGAGTCACTTGCTTTTCTTGTGCAGAACATTTCAACGGCTATAGCTGGATTAGTTATTGGACTTGAAGCAAGCTGGAAATTGGCACTCATAATGATAGTTATGGTGCCACTAATTTGACTAAATGGATATATATGCTTGAAATACATTAGTGGTTTTGGCACTGAAGCTAAAGTTAGCTCCAAACTTCCTGTACTAACAAAACATTTCAAGAAAAATTGGATTTTATTGCTTATTCAAGTAAGATTTTCTTGTATAGTTTAGCTCCAAACTTCCTGTACTAACAAAACATTTCAAGAAAAATTGGATTTTATTGCTTATTCAAGTAAGATTTTCTTGTAGAAACTATACGAGGATGCTAGTCAAGTTGCTAGTGAAGCAGTTGGAAGTATCAAAACACTAGCTTCTTTCTCTGCAGAAGAGAAGGTGGTGCAATTGTAAAGAAAATGTGAAGTTCCAGTTAGAGCTGGAATAAAAGAAGGGCTATTGAGTAGTGCAGGTTATGGTTTTTCAATGTTCTGCTTGTACTGTGTCTATGCTATCAGCTTTTATGCTGGTGCTCGGTTGGTTGAGCTGGAACAAATGTCTCATGTTGAGGGAAAATGTCAGTGTTGAGTTTGTATCATATGTTTTTTGTAATAAAACATGAATTTCAGGTTTTCTGGAAGGAAATAAAAAAAAAAAAGAAACCATAGGAATACAAACATAAAAATAATCAACTTAACAAAAGTGAGGGGTATTTTAGTAAACAAACAATATATTTTTACAAACAATGCACTACATATTATTGTATCACAAACCAAACAACCACTAAAAAATAATACCGGGATAAGTCAGGACAACTAATCCCATTATAACTTATCCCTGCATAACTAATCTCGGTATAACTTGTTTTCAAATCAAACGACCCCTAAGGGCATCTGCCACTACATTGGCCTTGCCTGGATGATACAAAACACTCATATCATAATCTTTCAACAATTCTAACCACCTTATCTGACAGATATTTGAATCTTTCTGCGAAAATACATGCTGCAAACTTTTATGATCTATGAATACATTAACATGAACCCTACAAATATGCCTCCAAATTTTTAAGGCAAACACGATAGGTGTCAACTCAATATCATGGGTAGGGTAATTCTTTTCATGGGGTTTAAGCTATCGATAGACATAGGCCATGACCATGACCTTACCTCTCTGTATTAAGACACAGCCCAAACCAACTATGGAAGTATCACAGTAAACAACAAACCCATCTGAACCATCTGGCAAGGTCAAAATTGGGGCTGAGGTGAGTTGGGTCTTCAACTCCTAAAAACTCTTCTCACAAGAATTTAACCACTGAAACTTGACTTTCTTCTGAGTCAATCTGGACATGGAGGATGAAATAGACAAAAACCCTTCAACAAACCATCGATAATAGCTAGTCAAACCCAAGAAACTCCTGATATTTGATAGAGTAATGGGTTTGAGCCAGTTTCCCACTGTTTTAGTCTTTTGATGGTCAACTCTAATGCTATCACAGAAAATAATATGGCCAAGTAAAGCTACTGATCTTAGATAAAACTTGCACTTACTGAATTTGGCAAATAACTGATAGGCTCTAAGAGTTTGCAATATAATTTTGAAGTGGACTGCATGATTATTTTCGTTACGGGTATAGACAAGAATATCATCAATGAAGACTATAAAGAACATGTCCAAGTACTATTTGAACACTCGGTTCATCAAGTCCATGAAGGCTGCTGGGTTATTCATTAGTCCAAAAGACAGAACTAGAAACTCGAAGTGACGCTATCGAGTTTTGAAAGCTATTTTTGGAATATCATATTCTCTGACTTTGAGCTGATGATAGATAGATCTGAAGTCTATCTAAGAGAAATAACTAGCATCCTAAAGTTGATCGAACAAGTCATCAATTCTGGGAAGTAGGTACTTATTCTAGACTATGATTTTGTTCAACTGGCGGTAATCAATACACATTTTAAGAGAACCGTCTTTCTTTTGTATGAAAAGGACTGGAGTGCAGCATGGGGAAACACTTGGACTGATGAATCCCTTATCTAAGAGGTATTTTGACTATTCCTTCAACTCCCTAAGCTCAACTGGAGCCATTTATAGGGCAGAATAAAGATAGGTTGGGTATCTAGAAGAAGGTCTATTTTCCCTTTCGAGAAGAACTCCGAGAAGATTTTTAGGGAACACATCTGGAAATTCACTTACTACTGAAATGGACTTGAGACTGGGAGTCTCAGAATTAGAGTCTTTGACTCAAACTAGATGGTAAACACATCCCTTCGATGTCATTTTTCTCTCTCTAAGGTACGAAACAAACTGACCCCTAAATGCTGAAGTACTACCCCTCCATTCAAGGACTGGTTCATTCGAAAACTAAAAATGAACAACTCTATTTCTACAATAAACTGAAGCATAGCAAGAGTGGAGCCAATCCATGCCAAGAATGACATCAAAATCACTCATCTCTAACTCCACAAGGTCTACTAAAGTAACTTTCTGAGATACTAATCGGGCAATTTCTGTATACCCGTCTGGCTAAAATAGATTTCCCCACCGGGGTAGACACTGAGAAAAGCTCTACTAAAGTTTCAAGACTAACACCAAAATTAACAGCTATGTAAAGGGTTACAAAAGAAAGTGAAGCTCCGAGATCTAACAAAGCATAAACATGTAAATAGAACACATGTAACGTACCTGTAACGTACCCGTAACCACAGCAGGAGAACTTTCTGGCTGGACTGACCCTGCTGACTACTCTTTGGGCAATCCCCGACTCTGTGGCTTGGATTGCCACACCCAAAGTAGACATCACTGTCAACTCTACACATACCCTGATGATTTCTACCACATTTCTGGCAAAGAGGATTAGTGCGACTACTGTTTACACTACCCTGGAAATTAGAGCCTAGCGCTCTATCCCGATTATCATTTATAAACTTTGGCACTGGAGAACTAGCTGAAGAAGAAGCTGGGGCATAATATTTCTAACAAAATTAAGGATGGTTACCACCCTCCAACCTTGGCTGAGCAAAGTTAAAGCTACCTATCCTAGCCCTTTTATTCTCTCATTCTTTCACCTTAACCTTCTCCTTCTCAATTTGCTGACCATGAACCATAAGGCTAGAAAAGTCTATCTCCTTAATCAATATTGCGGTATTAAACTCTTTGACCACACTATCATCTACACCAGAGACAAACTTACTCATCCTAGACCGATTATCAGCCACTATCAAAGGAGCATACCTAGCTAACTAGGTAAACTTAAGTGAATACTCCCTTCAACTCATGTTACATACTTCAAATTTATGAACTCCTACACCTTAGCTTCCCTCAACTCTAAAGGGAAGAACCTGTCTACAAAGGTTATGGCAAACTCCTCCCACTCTACAGGCCCTGCATCTGCACCTCTATCCCCTTCTATAGCTTATACCAGGTGTGAGCTACATCCTACAACTGGTAAGGAGCCAACTCTATACACTCATATACATGACACCCATAATATTATTCACCTTGTGAACCATGTCAATAAAGTTCTGCGGATCCTCATCAGACTTGGATCTCGTAAACAAGGGAGGGTTCACTCGGGTGAAGTCCTGAATCCTAGTTATGGTGGTATTAACCACTGGATTGGCTGGGATCATAGCCAGATGATTGTTCTGAGCTTCTACTGAGTGAGATAAATTAGTGAATGAAGCTCTGAACTCGGCATGAGAAACATGCTCATTCAGGGGATCTTTCTCTTTCTGAACAGGCAAAGATGCGGGTGATTCCCATTTCTTCTTCCGTTATTCTTTCTGGGAAGCATGTTCTATAAACAAAAGGATGATTAAATTAGAATAAGAGTTTAAATTGATCTCATGCTTATTCGCATGACATGAATACTGAATGAAAGGAAACTTTTCCTAAAATATCTTGTAGACTCTTGTTCATAAGTGTGGCACACGTCATATCCATGCACAAGAATCTACCCAATGCAGCTTTAAGACTCCCTAGGACACTTTTAAACCTTAGGCTCTGATGTCAAGTTTTGTCATGACCCGAGGCTATCCCCTTGTCGTGACAACGGTGCTTACAGTCTAGAAAGACTACAAGCAAACCAATGAATTGGTACCCACAGTGAGCACAGAATAATATGGTAATAAAATACACATGTGCGGAATAACTGAATACTGCCAAAGGTTTTAAGTACTGAAATTAATACAATAAAAATCTCAAGTCCAAAATATAAATGAACATACTGAAAATCTGACTGAAAAGATTAACAAATCAACAGACTTTCCAAAATATCTGAAAGCCTTTAAAATTGACTGAAAAGAGTTGACGAGACACGACCCATCTAACTCCAATTGACAACTGAAAGAAAATGCTAAAATACTGAAGTAAACTAAAATAAACCACCATGTCCTTTATAGATGATGACTCACCACAACTACTGATGTTGATAGGCTGAACTGACTATGTGCGATTAGGGGCCTAAAGCATTTGAACCAATGATATTAACTATCATAGCACAAGAAAAAAGTATGCAGTCACTACTTTAAATATATTGGTATGAGAGATGAGGTTAGGCTGATATGCATGGGTTCATGTGCATGAATAATAACTGACTGAATAAATAACATAAGGTAACTGAATATAAATGCATGAAAACTATGAAATCGGTGAATGCATAACCAAGCATAAAACATATTCTGAAATAGTCTATAAATTGAAGTACTGAAATACTAATAACTAAATGTTATGGTAAAATAAACCAAAAACTGGAGTCTACACTAAATACTGGATTGAGACTGTGAGAGCTATCATCTAACCGACATGCCCCAATCTGAACTAATTGGAGTCCAACCTGTGACCCCAGTCGGAAGGGTATTAATACCGTGCCACGAGTACTAATAATGGTTTTATGGATCCACTAAAGTAAAGTCTCGAAGGACTAAAAAGTCACCCTCTACTAGCAGGTACCCTGGTGAGATATGTGTCAACCCTCAACTGGCGGGTGAATATCTCAAACCTACACTGGCAACATAGTTCTAGAATGCAGGGATTACTACTAGGAGTCACACCCTCTATTGGAAGGTGATCCCCTATCCTTGGGTTCGCTCAGTGCTAAATCCTACTCCCAACTGAACTGACTTAAATTACTAAACTAATCTAAGTTTAATTGATTATGATAACAGATTGGATGAATAATGCTTATACATATTGAAAACCATTCTAAAAGATACTGAGACCAAGTAAAATACTAAGTTTTAGGTCCTCATAACCCTCAGCACTAAATAGAAGTATAAATAAGGACATATGTAGCTTTACAAATCATAATAGGGATCATTGTTCAAAATTCATCTCTTAGGCATTTCATCATACACATGAGGGTCATGAGTTAAAGCATGGGAATAGTTAAAACATGTGATAATAGAATAATTGCAATATTAAATCATGGGTTAAGGATTTAACATGCGAATAATCATCATTCAAATATGTCAAGGGATAGTTGCAATAAAATCACACAGTAAACATGATTTGAAATCAAAGTTAATATGATCTTCATGGATATAATTCAAAATAACATGTAAAAACCATAATTTAAACTTAAAAATGGATTCTTGGACTCCATGGGTGAAAAGGGCCCATGGATGAACATCAAACATACCTTAAAGCTTTAATCTTGAAAGAGAATTAACTTTTCTTGAACGTTCTTGGATTGGGAAGCATAATTTCTTGGTTTTCTTGAAGGGAAGATGCTTGAACTTAATGGACTTGGGGAAGGGTTAGGGTATAATTTAGAGAGAAATTGAGGAATTTGGGCATATAATGCCTTAACTGAAGGTTAATCCCATGTTTTTATGGATTGGGGCACTGGGAAAAGACAATACTGCCCACATAGGATTTAAATTCGTGACTGGAATGCCGAATTTAGCATCACCATGATGTGATGAATCCCTCATCGCTATACCCAACATGACGCGTTGCAATCGCGGTAAGGTACTGGAAATGAAATCCAAACATGCCTTAATCCTCATTCAAAAAATCCAAAACTTTCTCGAGACATGCTCCTGACACCTTTGAATATGAATTAAATCAAAAATTTATGTCTTGGAGTTGGGAAGGTCACTTTATAAATCATCGAAGTTAAGAGTCTAAAATAAAACTAAGTCCCCAACACTTAGCTAAATTTTAAGGTTCTAAGCCTCTTACGAATACACTATGAGCTGAACTAAGCTAAGACTAAAATGGGGTATTACATGTACCTTGACTTAGAGATATTATCTTACTTTATATCATAATTTAGCTCAGTCGGCCGATTATGTCTACTGAGCACCCATTGTTTTGGTACTCATACTATACTTCTGTACCATTTGGGTGTAGACACGAGTACTAGTTGCCGCCGCTAAATTGAGTTTGTGAAGTATCTATCTTTAAAAAATAAGGTGAACTTTTAGAGTTTCGAGTTGCCCATTTCTCTCTATCCTTGTTCAGTCTTTCATATTCAAGACGAATATATTCACTATTTTAGATTTATGAGTTCTATTTTCTATTATCAAACTTAGATGTTCTTCTACTGATACTACCTGGTCATGGGATTGGTATCCATATTTTTACTATCTTATTTTAGTGGAATATTGTTGATTATAATTGTATTTGTATTTGTGGGCTCGATTGGACATTTCTATCGAAGTAAAGCATTGTCTTAGCTTTAGGTTATAATGTTGGCTTACCTACTGGTGGGTTTTAATAGGTGCTATCATTACTTGTGAATTGGGTTGTGACAATGAGAGACTGAAGTCTTCGAGCCTCTCCAGGATAATGTTCTTTCTATTCTTGTATCTCTTCTTGGTCCAAATAAATTTACTATTTTTAAACCCTAAGTCAATAATACTGCATTTATTGATACAATTCCAGAAAACACTAACCCTATTATTGTTAATACAGTTACCCCATACTTTTCAGAGGCTCTGAGGACCGCATTAAAATCTCCCCTGCTAGCCAAGGTACATTAGAAGTATCTTTAATAGAGTTAGAAAACTCAGTTAGATTAGCCTAAAGATTCTGTATAATCTCAAAACTGGTACTGGCATAGATAACACTGAAAAAACAAAAGGAAAGAGGGTTGTTTACCTTGATTGATTTTTGAATTCCCTGAGGAAAGACAGCAATATCTTGAATGCCAAGAGAAGATTTACCCCACGTAATAACTATTCCACCAGAGTTCCTAGAAGTGGGGAATTAGATTTGGCTGTTGTGGCCCAGAGTGATAAAGAGAGCCTTGTGATCACCCATTCTTGTTTTAAGGAGGGCCAGAAGGAAGGGCTTATGAATGTTAACCATAGCTTGACAATGCCTTCTAAATTTGGCATTGTTAGCTCCTCTAACATTCTATATGATTGTATTTATTGTGGGAACGGAGTTCAATTGACAAGGATCCTCCATTATCCCCTTTCCCCTGTCCTGGGAGGTTGGGATGCTGACATTTGCCCCTTCCTCTTCTTGGAGACAGGTCTCATCTTGGTGGAGTAGAAGATCCATATTCCTAGGAGTTTGAGCTCTAGCTCAAATTTGTTGAGGAGTTTGAGCTCTAGCTCAAATTTGTTGAGGTCCTGAGGTAGAAGAACTATAAGGAGTTTGCATATAATATCCTCGTACAGATGATTGAAGGGTTTTCCTAGATTGATGACCTCTGCCTGAGGCACCTTTAAGGAAGCCAGGATCCTTTCCATCTCTCTCGATTACTTTCCCTCAAAATTTCCAATGTCTTTGTTCTCTCTTTTATTTCCACTGATAGGAAATTGAGGGACTGATTTGGTAGAGATGTTTGGGTTGGTGGTTGGGGTAGGTCCCCAAAGTTTTTCACAAAAACTAGACCCTCCTACAGGAGATTCAGCATTTTGGGGGGAAGAAGGGAAGGCTTTGACATATGTTGTTCAGTTCCATAGAAATCATTTCCAGGGTTAGATTGTTCATTAAGTGTTGGCTGAAGATGCCTATCATTATAGTCATCCAAACATTTTGCCCATAGTTGGCAAGTCCCTGATACAGGTCTATACAGGTCTTACTGAACTAGATGGGCCATGTATTGAGGGTCTTGGATTTGAAAGATGAAGGTCCTTCCTTCGAACTAAAGTTTGAATGGTATGACCAGCTAAGAGAGGCAAATTCAACCAGGAGGTTAGATGGTGGTTATGCTTCAGTGGTTTTATGGTGAATATTACTGAAGGGAAGAGGTTTTGATTTGACGAGGCCATTGAGAGGGTCAGGAGTACTCTTTCCCGTGATAGTGATACTAGAAGAGGTGAAAGTGTTAGAGATAGGAAAAGATAAAGAGGTATTAGTTGAAAATTTGTCCATACACTTTCCATCATTATTGGCGCATGCTGCACTAAATGAAGTGCCATTGGAAAAGACAGTCTTAAAGGTATAATTGATGTGCACCGGTAATTTGCCTTAAGGGGAGGGGGTCTTGTCATTTGGATACCATAGGGAGAGAGATAAGGAGGAATATGCAGATTACTTTCCTGCTCAATAGATTAAAAGTATCCCCTAAGTCAACAGGGTTCGGGTTGGGATGAGATGGGCCCAATTAAGATAATTAGGGTTTATCTAACTGGGCCTTAGTAGGGTTATTAGGCTTGTCCACCTAAGCTTTATTAAGTCTAGCAGGTCCATGTGTTATGGGCCTTTTCCTGGTTCTGTTTGGGGGAGGAGGGTTCCAATGGTTAGTGGGCTCTTTCCTATTTAGCCCCATACCTTGACCCGACCTATTAGGGTTGGAAACTATCATTTACAGGCCACACTAGCGCCATCGGTGGATCTGATGAGGAAATTAACAGCTTGGGGTTCAAGGAACTTACTTGACCCAGCATCTAATGATTTAACCTTTACATTCTGAGCTAGGGTTGATGATTGGAGGGTAGATTTGTCTTCTCTCTTATCTGTCGATTGAAATTGACCATCTGTCAGGTTCCTTCGGATGGCTCATTTTGATTTGGGGAGATCATGTTGGTCGCATCTTTCTTTGGCAAGTTTGTTGAGAAAAAACTTAAGGTGTGACCTAGTCTTCGACTAATTGTACAAAGGAAGCCTTCCCCTTCACAGAGAACTGCTTTTTATACCGCCCAATAATGACTTCAAATTTTAGCAGGTTTTCCATAGGAACCTGAATGTAGATTCTAGCATACCTTTCTCTAAGAGTTGTTGAGGTACATGCATTGATTTTTAGGAGTTTCCCTACCTTTCTACCTACTTTCTCTAGATTAGAGCCATCATAATATTCTGTTGGCAACTGAGGCAGACAGATCCAGATTGTCGTGGTTTCAAAAGTTGATTCTTTTGGAATGAAATTTAATTCCCAGATCCTGACTGATAGATACGAACGCGCTATGAACCAGGGACCCTCTTGCAGTATTCTTCTTTGGGATTCTTTGTCGAAGAGCTTCACCGTGTAGATGTCTAACCCAAGGTCAATTGGGGGAAAATTCTCCTTCAATTTCCATAAATATGTTAATTCTTTTTAAGATAAGAGTGGTTTATTTTTTCCCCACTAATTTGATGATCACAGAGAGCTTCTAAGGAGAGTAGAGTCTTGATTTCTCCTTGATAAATAGTTGAATTGTCTCACCTTCTGATTCGAACATGGATGGGGTATTTGATAGGAGAAGATCCTCCTTCGTTGAGTTTTGTACCAGTGAGAGCAGCTATTCTTTTACAATTTCACTGTAAGAGAGCTTAGTATCTATGGCCATATGGCCTTCTTGAATGACGGGTGGTTCCGGTGGGATCAATTTTGGAATGTGAGTGGTGGTCATACTCTAGATATGCGTAGGTTGAAAGGCGGAGAATTTTAGAGAGAAGTTAGTTTTTCTCTCTCTAAAAAAGAATTTTCCAGTAACTTTAAGATGTTTTAGGTAAATCGATTCTACATAACCCTCTATATCATTAATTAGCTCAATTCCAATCTAGAATAAATCCTACCACCCGTAGGCCCTAATAAAATAATCTCTACATGTCAATTTATAATTTCTTAGATGATGACTCAACTTAAGACAATATTTTATTAAAGTTATTTTTGTTCTTTTTCGAGATAATAAAGTCAATTTATGATGATATCCTATTAAAGTCACTTCTATTATTTTAGGATAACGTTATTCAATTATTATCTTTTGACTCAGAAAATAAAAGTCACATATTTAACATACCATACAATATTAAAATCTCGATCTTATTTTTAACAAGGCAAAGTAGTTTGGTGGACCCTTATACTTGTCTGAGTTTGTAGAGTGAACGTCTCTACTTAGCCTTTTGTCATCTAAACCCCTAAACTCATCAAAACGCAATAATTTAAATCCTTCTAACTGTTGACCAAGCTTATGCGGCACAAAATCAGCTGAGTTGGATGAAACACGTGAGTACACGTGCATGGGTGCGAGTGGGGGACCTTTTTTGGTTAATTTTATATTAAAATAATTTTAAAAAAAAAAATAAAAGAGAAAAAAAGCCACCCGCCTCTCCCCACCCCACCCACGCACCACTGCAGTCCTAAAGCTACCATTTAGAGCCCACCACTACCATCACTGCAGCGCAAGGCTGCCATCTCCATCGCCATTAGACCTCTTTCTTCTCCGCACCAAGCTATTGCCATTTAAGTTTCCACCCCTCAAAAAAACTCCCCAATCGTCCCATTAAGAGGTGACAATTATCTAATAAATTCAGTTGAGATATGAGAAAGAGGAGGCGAAAAAGATAGTGGGTTTGGGGTTTTTTTCAATGGATAAGTTAAAGAGGCGGCTGCTGGTTTATCAATTAATCAAATGTTCTTGAAAATGTTAGTAAGTGGTATTTTTATTTTTACTTTTAGTAAGTATTTAATTAGTAAGAAGAAAATATTTTTTTAAAAAAGTATTTTGATATAATTTGGATGGATATTATGATATTGGACACTTTTTAATTTTTTTTTTAATTTCACATTCTCAATTTAAAATTTTTAATTTTTTTAGGATTAATTTTTACAACTTTTACAAATTGTTAAAGATATTTGAATTTGAAAATTGAAAATTTATTAATTTGTATATGTGAATTTATAGTTAAAATTTTAAATCAATCGGAATGAATTTGATGTTTAATTTGTGATCAACATCAAGAACATGATTATTGAATTTTTTTATAATTTGTAAAAGTTGTTTATTTAACTAAATTTATTTTAATATTATTTTTTTATGTGGCAATTAAAAATGGCGAGAGAATTCAAATTTATTCCCCTTCATTTGAGATTTATTTTTTTATTTTTTTACATTTTTGTAAATTAATTTTTCAATTCAAACTTTTTCTTGTTTCTTTAGGATTAAAATTTAAACGTGAATCGAAAGTGAGTGATAGTAGATATTGAATAATTAATAAACCCCATGCATAAGCTTGAAAAAACTTCAAATTTGAAAATGAGTTTTTGTGAGTTATCAAAGATATTTAAAATTAAAAATTAAAAAATTTATTGTGTTTGTGTATTTAAATTTATAGTTGAAAATTTAAATTAATTGAAGAGAAATTTCAACTATTTGAAGGGAATTAAAATTTTTCTATAATTTGTAACAGTTGTTTATTTAATTATTTTTTTAATATTTAATTTCTTATATGGCATTTTAAAAATGACGTGGAATTTAATGCAGCATTTGAAAATGACATAGAGCTGACATGGAAGCTGATGTGGCAGCAATTGTGTTACACGCACCAAAATAGGGTTTAAAATATTGAGTTTTATTGAGTTCAAGGGTTCAGATGACAAAAGGCTAAGTAGAGGTGTTCACTTTACAAACTCAGACAATTATAATTTATTTATTTTATGATTATTTTTTTGTAACACCTTATGTAGACCTTGAAACCTCTTTTGTAGCACATTTACTTTTGATTGTAAAATGAAATAATTGTTTTTTTTTGGTAAAAGGCGATATTGTCATAAAACAAGCCAAAGTTTACAGGGATGTAGTTTGTGGCAGAGCCACTGTACACGCGCTAGCAATAGTAATAGCATTACTATTATACAGACTATTATACAAAACCCCTGCACTTATTTTATTTCTCCATCTAGTAATTGATCCTTCACTTCTATCAGCTTGCAAAATATCCTCTAAGGATATAGGAGGATCCAGAGCAGCAAAGGTCCATCAATAGTAGTAATAGTAGTATATACATTCACTCTTGCTAGCGCATCCGCCAACTTATTTTGTTCTCTGCTAACATGCTTAACTGGTGGCTTATCCAGAGCCCGTAGTAGGTACCTACAATCAATTAATACAAATGAGTTAATATTTGATGAAACTTGTAGCAGTCTTACTAGTTGCTCACAGTCTACATTTATTTTCAGAGGGTGCAATCGGTATTGAAGATCAATCGATAGACCTAGCATGAGAGCATGGGTTTCTGCCTTCAAAGGGCTAGTAGTGGATATGTGTTCGATAAAACCTAAGATCCAAGTTCCATTGTGGTTCTAAAAACTCCCGTTATAGTAGCACGACCAGAACCAGGCTTAAAGGTTGCATCCGAATTAAGCATTATGGAATTGGGTGCCGGCGGTTTCGATTTGACATACAGAGGGAAAGTATACTTTTTAGGATTTGTTCTCCCGGCTAAGAGCCAAAACTCTGAAGCTAGGGGTAAAACATGAGCTAGGCTTATATTAAAAGTCCTTCTCTCAAAGGTACATTCATTACGGACCAAAAATAGTAATTGAGGAGAACTTTTGAGGGAATGGACAAGCGTAGAGGTTGGTTAGAGTTACTAAAATTTATCTCTAGGATCCTGCGGAGCCACCATTGGGGGTGGTGATCATTGATAGCTAACATGATGTTATTTATTTGAACAGAGATGCCTAACTCAAACCAAAGTGGCTCTAAAGCCTTACAATGTAAGAAAAGATGGGAAACAGTTTCAGGAAAAGAGTGACAAAGAGGACAGAGAGGTGAGGAAATACAATTTATGTAATGCAAGAAGGAGGCTGTAGGGAGACAATTGTGTTGTATAAGCCATAAAAAATACTTAACCTTCTACAGAATACCTAGCTTCCAAATCCACAAGAAATCTATGTCATCATTGCCTTTAAGCTCTTTTCTGAGTAAAGCATTATAATAGGAGGCGACCGAAAACATTTTATTATTTGTAAGACCCCAGATGATTCTGTCAACATTGGAGACATCATGCCTAGGGAAATAAATAGAGTTAATACGGTCAAAAATGGTCTAGGGAAAGTCAAACGAGAGCTCAGAGAAAGTCCAGCGATTATCAGTTATATAAGAGTCAATTTTAGCTTTCAATCTATGCCTTTGAAGGGGCCCTTGAATGAGGTTATGGATAGAACAATTTGGCCAGATCCAAAGGTCAGTAAAAAAGAGGACATGTTTTCTATTTGAAGGTTGACATTGAATCCCAATTTGACATTGAGCCCAACCTGTCATAAGTGTTTTTCAAATTTTGGAATTGCCCTCTTTGCGCCCGAGGTACTTGGATCTGAGTATCTGAGCCCAGTATGCGTTGGAATAAAAAACACGTCATGCAGAAGATGCTAACAGAGTTCTTGGTTATGAGTCATTGGATTCCAAGGCCCCCAATATCCCTAGGAGTAGTAACATCTTTCCATTTGAGGAGATGAAGCTTACGTTTGGTAGAAGTTGTGCCCCAAATAAAATTTCATTCATAGGCTTCTATTTTTCTAGTGACGTACCTAGGGAGTTGTAAAAGGTACATGACATGGTTGGAAAGGGTATTCAAATTCGACCTGATAAAGGTAGTTCTCCCCGCAGCTGTAAGCAGTGGAGTATTCCAACCAGACAGACGAATCTTAAAGTTATCTAGAAGAAACTGGAAGTCAAGTTTAGTGGGCTTAAACATGAACATAGGGAAGCCTAAGTACTTACCAAATTTATGACCCTCATGAATATTGAGGTCATGAACAGCTCTATCCTTGGCCATGGTAGGAGTATTCTTAGAGAAAAAAGCTTAAATTTGTCCAAATTAATTTTTTGACCAGAAACCATCTCAAAGTGGTTGAAAACTTCAGCCATAGTGTTGCAAGAGATAGAGTCAACAGCAACACAAAGAATAATATCATCAACAAACAGCAGATGTGAAATAGGAGGAGCATGCGCAGATAATTTAAGAGGGGTCCAGTGACAATTCTCGACTGCAAAGTCAATTCTACAAGAGAGCCTTTCCATGCACATAATAAAAAGATATGGAGAAAGAGTTTCCCCCTGGCAGATTCCTCTAGAAGGCATAAAGAAAGAAGTTGCTGAGCCATTGATTAACAAAGACACAGAGATAGTGGAGACACATGACATGATGAGAGTGACTAAATTTTGAAGGAACCTAAAGTAAAGGAGAGTGTCATGAATAAAGGACCATTCTAATCAGTCAAAAACCTTTTCTAAATCTATTTTTGCCAACATGTGGCCTTTCCTAGATTTGGAATTCCGAAGGTGGCGTAAAAGTTCCTGCACAAGCATAGCATTATCAGATACTCTATGATCATTCAAGAAACTTGATTGTGCTGGACCAATAAGATCCTTAAGAAAAGGTTTGATCCTGTTGACAATAATCTTAGAGATGACCTTGTAAGTAGTGTTACAGAGACTGATAGGCCTATACTGAGTAATGGATTCAGGATTAGATATATGTGGAATAAGGCAAACAAACGTGTTATTTATTTCCTCGGGAATTTTCAAAAGTCTAAAATGAGAGAAGAAAAACTCTTCAACTGAGAGGTGAACAAGGTCCCAATATTTTTGAAAAAAGAAAGTGTGAATACCGTCAAGACCTGGGGGTTTGTAAGGCTTGAAAAAAAAAAAACGAGTCCATTATTTCCTTAAGGGAGACTGGTCTTTCTAAGTAGTCTGCATCTACCTTATCAATAAAGTGTTTGCAGGTTTGATGGCCTTACCTACTAGAATGTATAAGGTTTGTGGAGTAGAGGTTTTAAAAGAAGGAAATGATAAGGTCTCTGACTTCCAGTCTATCGTCTATCAAATTTCCAACGGAATTTTGCAGGGCGAAGATCCTATTTTTGCGCCTTCGATGAATGGTGGAAATATGGTAAAATTTAGTATTTGCGTCTCCCTTATTAAGCCAATGGATATGAGATTTAAGCTTCCAAAATTCATGTTCCACATAAAGAAGCTTAGTTAGATCTCGAGTTAGAGAGTTTTCCAGATTTTGGAGAAAATTACTCATAGGGTAGTGAGGGGATTTTTGAATTCCACCTAACCGAGCTAGGATACGTCTTTTCTTATAGAAGATATTCCCAAAAACTTTTTTATTCCAAATAGCAACCTGGGTTTGAAAGAAAGAGATAGAAGGACGCAGGTCATTATTCATTCTAACCCAAGAGTCCCTAATGATCGATGGAAACTGAGGATGAGTAGTCTAGATGGTCTCTATTCTAAATGGCTTATGACTAACTAATGGGGTAGTTAGTTGAAGAAGTAAAGGGCAGTGATCAGAGTGAGTGTGTGGAAGGTGCCTGGCCGAAGCTTTTGGGAATAACTGAATCCAGTCATTGTTCGCAACACATCTATCAAGGCGTTCTAGGATAATTTTGTCATTCCTACACAAGTTTAACCACGTGTATTTACTGCCAGAGTAACCCAGGTCAACCATATGGAAGTAGTCAAGGCACTTAGAAAACCTAGTTGCTCTAGAGAAACTTAAAGGTAATCCACCAATTTTTTCTCTAAAATTACAAATTTCATTAAAGTCACCGCCTATTAACCAAGGTCCCGCAACGGAGTCACCAAATACTCATAATGACCATACCGAGTTTGAAAAGTAATCTTGGGAATATTAACCTTCAAAATTTTCAACTAATGATATTTCGAACAAAGATCAATCTTAGAGAAACACCCAGAACCCTGAAGCTAGTAAAAAAGATCATCAATCCTAGGAAGAGGATACTTATTCTTCACAGTAAACTTATTCAGCTAACGATAGTCTATACACATCTGAAGAGACTTATCCTTCTTTCGCACAAAATGTACAGACGTACCCCATGGAGAAACACTAGGACGAATGAAACCCTTATCAAAAAGATCCTTTAATTGCTCTTTTATCTCCTTTAATTCAGTCGGAGCTATCCTATAAGGAGGAATGGAAATGGAATGGGTATTCGATAGAAGATCAATTCCAAAATCTATTTCTCTATCGGGAGGAATCCCAGGAAAATCATCGAGAAAAAAATTTAAGAAACTCATTAACCACAGTGATAGATTGCAACAAAGGATTTTTAGAATTAGAATCCTTAACTCGAACTAGATAATATAGACACCCTTTGAAAATCAATTTTCGGGCTCTAAGATAGGAAATAAACCTCCTATTGGGCACTAAGGAACTCCCCTCGCATTCAATCCCGTGTTCATTAGGAAATTTAAAACTAACTTTTTGAGTCCTACTATCCAAAAAAGCATAGCACGAAAGGAGCCAATCCATCCCCAAGGTCAGATTAAAATCCACTATATCAAGCTCTACCAAATCCACCAATGTCTCTCTATGGAATATGGACACCACACAACCCCTATAAGATTCAATAGAATCACCCACCAGTGAAGAAACAGAAAATGGGTTGAAAATATTTTTAGGACCAAAACCAAAGTGTACGGCCATATAAAGGGTCACATAGGATAGGGTAGAACCCGAATCAAGCAAACAATAGACATCACGAGAGAAGTGTTGTAATATACCAATAACAATATTAGGGGATGCTTCAAATTCCTAGAGAGTAGCAAAGCATAGAGATGATTCTGGCCAGTGCCAGTACCAGAAGTAGCGCCACTAGGTATCGAAGTTGAAAAGGTGGCAACCAAAACTTTATTAGATCCAGTGGCAACTTTAGCTATAGGACAGTTTCTTTGCTGATGATCAGGCTGACCACAATTAAAAAACAAGTTCTTCTCCTCCTCACAATAACCACGATGTAGCTGTCTACAAAAATAACAAGGAGGATAGAGTGAGGTTGATTGAGTTCCACTAACCCGAGACTGGGCACCCTGTGTATTACGACCACTACTAGTCTAAAAGCGAAGATCACCAAAAGTCTTAGGATAAGGAGAACTAGCCGTCGAATAAGAATTTCCCTAATTTTTCTACTTAGTCCTCTGTCTACCATCTCTTCCACTATTTTGCTGGCCTACACCTTGCTCTGAATATATTTAAACTTCTTGTTCTGCCTCTCTCCCATACCTACCTACTTCTTTTTCTCATTATTTACCTGTTGTATATAAACCACCAACCTGGAGATGTCCATATCATTGTTCAACATCAGAGTCTTGCACTCCAATACCAAATCATGGGATAACCTAGAAGCAAACTTTCTCATTTTGGACCTCATGTTAGCCACTGACTCCGGAGTATAACGGGCAAATACTAAAATTTCAAAGCATACTCCTTCATACTCATCTTCCCCTTCTTCAAGTTCACAAACTCTTCTGTTTTAACTTCCCTCAACTCTCGAGAAAATAAGTGATCAAGATAGTATCCGAAAACTCATCCCACACTGCCTATTCCACATTATCACCCCTCATTGCTTCCATTCTCATACCAATGATAAGTTATATCTTTTAATTGATATGCAACAAACTCTACACCTTCAGAATCAATAGCATGCATCACCTTGAAAATTTTCTCCATCTCATCAACGAACTCCTAAGGATCCTCCTCAACCTTAGAGCTTGTAAATGTTGGGGGATTCAACCTCAAAAACTGGTTAACCCGAGTGACCTCAGATAAATAAGCAACAGAACCAACACGATCATATTAATAATATTTTGAGGCCACCAATTGAGTAAGCATATAAATAGACTAGCAAAACTCTGTATTAGAGATATCTCCCTGAGGTGGCTAATCATAAGTATCACCAGCCTGAGAAGCTTAGAGAGGATTAGTAGGGATCAATGGAACTGATGTGCTATAGAAATATAGCATTTTCGATGCTTAAAACAAGAAAAATATACAAGTTTTGAGGTTATTTTGTTAGATATGATGCTTTTTGGGTATGTTTTGCAGGAAATCGTATTTTGGATGCTAAGTTCATGAAAAAGGTGAAAAGGGTATTTTTGGCTACTGTTTGGAGCAATTATGGATGTTTGAGACACTTTTCTGGTTGTTCGTGATCAAAGCATGTTCAAGAATTAAAGAAGAGCTAAAAAGATGACTCCCATCACTTACTAAGTCAACCTACAGATCGTATGTAGGACCTACAAACCGCAAGTAGGCAAAGCAAATACCAAAAGTCCAAGATCCTAAGAGCTGACTTACAGGATTTTTTCATCTGGTACCTGCACTCACCCTGCTGACTGCAGGTACTACCTATGTTGAGCGTCAAGGCGCAAGTACATACCACATGTGGCCACCAATCCTGTTTTCTTCTATTTTGTTCGGTCTTTGGTTTTAGGGTTTTCTCATGTACTATAAATACTCTTTATGTGTTTTCTTAGTAGGAGTTACGCACTTTTGATACTCACAAACATATTTTGATTTTAAGATTCGATTTTGATCTTGGGTTTTTTTGTATTGACTTCAGTTGATTGGTTGTGGGTTTTTACACTTCTTATCATTGTGATTTCATCTATGCTTTCGATTATGAATGTTATTGATTTATTCATAAGTATGAGTGACTAAAGCCCATAGCTAGGGTTGTAGAAACCCTAGCGGATTGACAAAATAGGGGAAGTGTTGTTGTTGTTCTGAACTGATACCCATGCATGTATTCATTTATCTTCATTCTAATAGTTTTCTTAATGGGTGCACATGTTAGGATCCCACATAGATATTGCTACTTACTCCAAAGGAGGAAGAGCAACTAGGAAAAGATAAAGACAATAGTAATTTGGAGTTTAACTGTCGATCCACGCTTCTAGGTTCTACCTTAGTAAGATGGTTAGATTTCATCTAATAACTAGAGACTCAAAAGGTAATAGTTAACTGGGATCAAGATAAGGGTTAGTAAGGAGACATTCTGAGACTCAAAAGGTAAAAGGTGAAATCCTTCTACTCATCCAAAAAAGACTGTAGAAGGTACATAACTTATCGATTCTGCATGCAACGTATCGGGTTGGTTCAACAAAGCACGATAAGCTATGGAGTTGAGAAGCCAGGGGGACACAATCCTGGTGTTCACCTACACTGATTACAATCGAAGTAGATATAGTTACTTGCTCGAGATTACTACATAAAAAACCCTGTTTACTTTTCTTGTTCTGCCCATTGACTACAACTGTTGAGATTCACAATTCCACGTGTTTTCTTAGGATTCAAACCCAACCTTTGTTGGGTTACTATATTTTGTCAGTGATCGTATTTATTATACGAGAGGAGTTGTTGTTTATACATCATTAGTAACTCCACGTGAAGTAATACAATCAGGAGTAGGGACCCTAGATCGGGTCAGCACTCCATAAACAGGGTGAGTTTCCTCCATATTTTCCTCAGGTAGGACAGAGGTTCCAGCAGAATTTCTGCGAACTTAGATCTTAGGAGAGGCATGATCTGAAATGCGAGTAAGCTAAGAGTTAGATAATTTTCAAGACAACTAGACTTTATAGCCTGAAATAGAACACAAGAAAGGAAATATTCCTAAATGTCTTGTAGCCTCCCCTTTATAAGTGTGGCACCCTACACACCTATAAAAGGGACTATACTTGACACGGCTTTGTGGATAACCAAAGATCCAGAACCATGCTCATATACCAGTTTGTCACGGCCCAAACTAGGGAATAGTCGTGACGGGTATCTCAAGCCCACTGTGAGTTAGAGAGCACTCCCTTAGCCTAATATCCAGAACACAATGAAAGCTAATCAAGATAGTAATAAAAGATAAATAAGTCAAATAAAAGTTCTAAGAGTTAAATCCAACAATCCAACCCACATTTGTCCTCAAAAGCATCTAAAATCAAAATACCATTTTAGTTGGGACTTTTCACCGATTATGACCAAAAAAATCCAAAATACTAAAACAGTAATGAAATTAGTGAAACGACCCTTCCGAAAGATGGAAGCTCACCACAGAGAATCCACAGAAGTACTCAGCCACCAAATATTGCATAGAAGCAACAGAAAACCCTTTAAACCCTACATTATGAAATGATATAGCGTTTAGGGATAGTTTATGGGATAAGCACTGGCATGTAACTTAGGAAAAATGATAAATAATGCCAATGCCATAAACAGATTAAAACCAAGTACATAACAATAATATATACATATATAGGATGTCAAAATAGGGACAGGGGTCATGAATATGAGGGTTTAAACCATTAACCTGAACTATGTCGCTTGTTTCATCCTAAAGACACCCACAGGCTATATGGATTCATCTCCCCCTACTAAAAGGGCCTCAGTGCATATTAGCCATACGAACCAAGGAATCTGAAGAAAGGACTAAAGACACCAAGGCTCTAGCTATTCCAAAATATAGTGTGTGAACCAAGCACATGATTATATAGATCCCCACGTCAAAAATGTGATTTCCAATGTTAGTTTCCCTGGGACTACACCTTCATGGTAAGCTACACAATTTTCTTTAAGCCTAATTTAAAATGGTCTGCGCTTAATCCTAATCTTAATCCAGGAGTCTTATATTAAGGCATTTACCACTTGATATCGTCATACCAATTATGCTTGCATGGTAATCCAATTATGCCAAACCAAAACTATTTAACTAAATTAACTCCCAAGTTCCATTTAAAATCCAATCCATGGCCACCAAGGCCCTTTTAAATCTATTTTAACCAATTATCCATTAATACAATGCTATAGGTTCATAATAAGTTGAATTATGCAAATATCCATGTTCAAAAAACAAATTAATAAAGTGGGTTGTGGTTAGTGCTATTACCAAATCAAAAGTCATCAATTTGGAAAAACCCATGTTCTCCATTCCAATTCCCATAACAATGCACACAATAAGTCCAAAAAACATAAATTTAAAGCATAAATCATCAATTTAATTCATGGGAAAAGTAGTTCAAGTGATACCAATCAAAATCCTTCAACCCAATTTCAAATCCATCAATTTAAAACACATAGATAATGATTAAATAAGTTTCATAATGTAAAATTAAAGTTTGTAAATGAGATACATGAATTAAATACATAAAAAATTTAAGTCAATTCAAAGTTTAAAGCCCAGATGATGAATTTACTGTGAAACTCTTGAATGTTCTTGGGTTTTGAGTTTGAGAGAGAAAGAGAATGATTTAATCATTGAAAACTAAAGGAAATGGGGTTATTTTATATTTATAGGTCGTATAAGAGGTAAAAAAAAATCAAAATCCCGTCATCCTAAGTGGAAAAACAAAAACTGGATGAAATTAAAAAATCAGCATGGCACGTTGTTATCGCGGAGGGTAGCCCCCATGCCACGCCAATATCGCGGAGGCTAATCTCTATGGCATGCTACTATAGCGGACCCTCACTGCCTCGGGGTCTCAAAATAACCCTGAAACCCTTCTGTAAATTTTGAAACTTTTCTAAATTACCCTTTAACTTTCCTAAATATAACTCAAGTGAAAAATTAACATTACGAATGCGGGAGGGTCAAAAATAAAATCATTGAAATTTTGAGGGGTGTTATAGTACAAACCTCTATGAGTGGCAAAATACAACTGAGATTCCAAATAGCTCAATATAAGAAAAACAACATAGATAAGATAAAGGCGATGTAGTACGAATCGGGGTTAATTAGTCGCAACCTCAAAATTTTGGTGCAGTTATCCTAATGGATCAGCATCCCAAAGTAATCTCTTGAGTATCTATACATAAAGGTGTTGCAATCATAAGTTAGATGTACTTTTTTCTTATGGAACGTGCACCACAAATTGGGATTCCTTTTACTAGGATAATTCTATATTTCCTTAGTCTATTTATTTTCTTTAATACTTTCCATGGTTACTACCAAATGCACGGGTCGATATTAAAACTCTATTTAGAAAGCCTTAAAGCTTCTATGTCCTTTATTGAGGTGGATCCTTCCATCTCTTTATTCAATATTCCCAAATTACTTTTAGCCTATTTTTGATTTCCTATTAATCTTCAGTTATAATGATGATGGGTAAGGTTCAAAAAACTCTTAGGAGGTATTCAATTAATATTTGGAACACTCTTAGGTCTATCTAGAACCGACTCTAACTTTTGCTTGCAAATAAAATTGTAGTACCTGATTATAAATATAATTCCACATTTTGGTTGAAAATTACTATGATTTTTCTTCAATTTTCCAAAAAAAAAATTCATCTACATAGGTTAGGACTATGGGAGAAAGCAATTGTAGCCTAATCTGAGGCTAAACTTCATGTATTTTATTTTTATTTGCCCAATATTTCTCTTTATCAAATCATTTTGAGCTTAAATAATGTGAATGACACTTGTGTTTGGTGTTTTGTTCATGTAGGAGTGTCTTAAGGTATTTGAAGCTTAACCAGGAAGAAAAAGAGCAACAAGGGATCAAAAAGGAACTAAGGAAGGATCAACATTACAAAACATCGCAAAAGGAGCAAAAAATGGCCATAGTGTTGAAGACTTGCTCCACTCCCTTGATTTGGAGTAGTGGCACAAATTTAACTTAGTCTCTAAAAGTTTCTCAATAGTGGACTTGTGCCACAACCTTACTCTATGTAGTAGCATAAATTTTGCTTGTTCTCTAGAATTTTCATTGTCTTTTGCGCCACTGCCTTGATTTTTGGTAGTGGTGCAAGCGGGAGGTTTCATATCCCAATTTGAAATGGATTTTTAAAGTCCCAAGGATTTCTAAAGTCTATTATTCTTTTCACATATTTTTTATGACACACATATGATTTAGAGAATACAAAGGCTAGGTTAAAGCTCAAGAACAGGGCCTATGTTACTTTCTTTATTTTATTTTTATTATTTTCCTGTAAATTCATGAAATCTCTTCTTTTAAAGAGATTTATGAGTAGCTAATCCTTTTATTTTCTAAGATTTTTGTTGAACATGAAAATTTTAGTTTGAATATTATATTGGTTATCTTCATTGCCATCTATCGAGTTATTTATTTCTTTTTTATTTGAACTATTCACTTACTTAATCACCTTATGAATAATATCTAGGGTTTATTTGTTGGGCTTAAAAATTCAAACTACATGTGTACACGAGAAAATAGGTCTAATTCACGAACCCTATAGGGAAAGAGAATCAATTCACTACTGAGCATAGAAATATACCCTATGGCCTAGCTTTGTTGATATAGAAGAGAAATCACATGTACTTTACTATAGACCAATTATCATATAAATATATGTGTTAGGAGTAGTCGAGTAATTAAGCTTACAGTTGTTGGTAAAATGTTCAGTATATATAAAATTAATCTGCAACAAGTAATCAGAAAATTTAAATTAGGCGTATGATTGGGTAGCTCAATTGAACTATCAAAATACCACAACCCTAGATCTTTTCCACAACTAAATCACAAAACAGGTTTTTATCTAGTTTATTTACAATTGTTGTTTCTACATTAGAACTCAACATTCTCAATTACTTGCCACCTACTGAATAGTTAAAGTAAGAATTTAAAATAGAGCTTTAATTTGTCAAATTCCGATGAGTATGATATTCGAACTTACAACCTTTATTACTTATACAGTTATGAGTACTTGTGTGTGAAAGAATTCAACACTACCCATTCATCAAGTATCGAGGGTAACATTATTCTTCCTTTTTGGAATTATGACATAAAATCCCAAAGTAGCTCTGTGCTATCTTGCCTTATCATGAAGATGTCCTCACGATTTTCCACCTTTGAGGATCCATGGTGAGCTTTCATGAAGGCATCATCAATCATAATAAAGAATTAATAGAATTTTTAGATAAGTGAGAATTCCAAGTTAAAGCTCCCTTAGTCAGTGCTTTACCAAATTTCTTGATCACGTTTGGTGCAAGGTCATTCCCGCTGACTCTGGCAGTGTAAGCAATTATGTGATTCTATGGATCTGTTGTACCATCATATTTAGGGATATTTGACATCTGAACCTCTTAGGAATAGTTTGGTAGAGTGTATTGGAAAGTTAATGCATGTATTAGTTTAATGAGTATTATTAATATCTTGTTTGGTATTTTTTAATCCTATGTATAACTAACGCTTGCATTAATTATGTATTTTATTATGTATTGAGGTGTATATTACTAATACCTCAAAATTTATGGAATTAGCAATGCAATAGATTCAATTCATGCATTAATATGATTAAAGACACTATTATCCCTCAAAAAAAAATTCGCATCCTTTCCAACATATATATGGAGGGTATTTCTGTTAAAAAAAATAATTTAGAAATTATGTAATTAATGTTATTTTTAATACATCAAATCATATACTGCATAAGAAAAATACAAACATAATTAATGCAAGCATAGCTAATACAACTATTAATACTAACACAAATATTTCTAATATATCATATTTTACATTATTCTTATATACTTTGCCAAAATTACTCCTTGAGGAATAACATTGGTGTTGTATTTGGCTTGTACAACTATAAAGAATACTTTTTAAAATTTGGTCCTTTTTTAAAATTAGTGGGCCCCTAGGATCTGATCTATCAAGAATGAATCCCCTCGATATACTTTATGAATTTCGTCCTAGATAGATTTATTTTTCTTTACCTACCCCCACATCCATCATTACTTAAGTTCGGAAGCTTCTGATTTTTACGTGGAGTTTCCTGAACCACAGTTACATTGGGAAGCATGGGAGTTCTCAATTTGACATTATTAGAAGCAATTGTTACCACTTGCTAAAGTTGGGTCATCATCTGTTTATGTTGTGAAGCCAAGCATGATCTCGAGATCTAAACTTCTCCTTCAATTTTGTGGGTATTTAGAGAGCGACCAGGTCGGCCATGTCTGCTCCCATGTTATGAGTTATTCCCTTGATCAAAAAAGACACCTTCATAATCCTTTATATCATCACAAGTGAGGCTTCTATTACTTAAATAATGATTATATCCATCTTATGTGTACAAGGGTCTGGTCCCCGAGATCATTCAAAGTTTGGTCGTCAGCTAATAATTCTCTTCTAAAACCAGGTGGCTCACGTACCTCTCCATTAAGGGGTAGTCCGACATTATCTTAGTTGTCGTTCAACTGAGCATCATGTATAGCACGAAACATAGTTGAGGAATTATCTTGCAAAATAAATTGAAGCGTGTTAAAATTACTAGCGAGTCAAAACAATACTTTAATTATCCGATCCCACGGTGGATGTCAAACTATTTACTCTTAAATTAGTACAGTTAAAAAATATTAACGTTGTCTTAAGACATGCAAACTGAGATGCCAAATAATGAAATAATTAGCACTAATTTGCTTATTATATCTGATGAAAGAGAATAATAATGAATCAATTGATAATATGAAAATTAAAAAAATAATTAAGCATGTCCTCGGTGTAGATGTCCAGCAATATCATCGAAAACAAAGAAGAAATAATATTCAAGAGCTTGAGAGCACTTGGTTTTTAGAAGTAATCAGTTGTCAGTAGTAAAATTGTGATGGGGTACAACTATGGGATAAAGATATTTTTAAAGCTAAATTCTAGAAAATGTATTGCGTGAACTCACCCCATAATGACTCATGTCTGCATGTTACATTCTGTTATGTATTGGACTACGTAACAGATGTAGAGAATTTTGAATTCCTCAAGAGTTGTTGAACTTCTGGGTTTATCCTGACCAGTTACTTGCTTATTTTCACTCTCATGAATCAGGATCTAGATGAGTTAATGATATGGTCTCGAATCTTCATGATTTCAGATCTTTGACAAACAAGACCAACCTTTCTCTAGCCATGTCTAGGCATTAATTCTGATATTGTTTTTTCATAAGTCACATCTAATCTATCCTGCTAGGTCACGAGTTCAAGCTTTGGAAACAGTATCTGTTAGAAATTCTAGGTAAGGCTGCGTACAATACACTCTTGTGATGGAGCCCTTCCACGAACCTTGAGCATAGCGGAAGCTTTAGTGCACCGGATGGTCTTCTTCTTTTTACCATCTAATTTATCGTGCTTGCCATCACCCTTGATTCATTCACATGTTTAGTACTCCCTCCGTTTAAAAAAAAATGACCTACTTTTTCTTTGGTCCGTTTAAAAAAGAATGACCCCTTTCTTTTTTTTTTTGGCAATACTTTAATTTCAACTTTTCACATGGCATGTTTAGAGCCACAAGATTAAAGAGTATTTTGGTACATTTGACACAACTTTAATTTAAGGCCACAAGATTCAAAAGTCTTCTTTATTTTCTTAAACTTTGTGCTAAGTCAAAGTAGATCATTCTTTTTCAAACGAAGGGAGAATAATTTTTACCCCATATAGATGGCTTCTGTAACAAGAAAATTATCTACATCTTAGTTAATTAACTTTTAAATTTTTATGCTTATGTTTGGTTAAAGGAGGGTAAAATGAGATATTTTTACCAATTAACTAATAGGTTTTGTATCATTCATTTTTTTCATAAACTAGAGGAGCATGACCCGTGTCAGCATAGGCCCTACATTAAGATATTTTGATTATGTACGATAATTAGATTGGTGTCAATTTTAATTATAAATTATAAAATATGAATACACAAAACATATTAACTACTTGATAGTATTTTTCATGGAGCCAAATTATTTCACAAAATAATTATGTATAACTTACTTATATAAATAATAAAATTCAATGCATTTTAAAGTTTAGATCTTTAACCATATGACTGAGACTTGTTACATTAAGTATAAAATATAAAATATGAGATTAAAATTGTTACATAAGACTTGACACTTGTTATATAAAGTAGAGATTAATTGTTGAAAAAGATAAAGGGTTATATAGTCATTGCATATTACATTACATGTGAATTGCAATTAATAACCCAAAATTGCATTATATTAAGACGACATAAACATCTTTTTCTTTCATTTTTCCTCCTCTTTTATTTATCAACTTGTTCTTTAAAGTTAAATTAAATTGATATTTTAAATTTAAATTTCAAGTGTTTTGAAAATTATAATAAGAAAAAAGAAAACTATAAGTAACCATCTGTCATATTAATTTAAGTTATTTGACTTTGAAAACTAGATAAAATATACTTCTGTAAATATTTTATCGAACTTTGCTTTTGTATATGTTCCTTCCATTGAAACGTAGGAGTCGTTTGTTAGAGTGTATAAAAATAATTTTGAATAGAATGTATTAGTAATGTTTGCATTAGTAATGTTTGTATTAGTAATACTGATATTATTTATGCTAACATTAGTTTTTATACACTGTTTGATATGCTGTATTAGAACTTATCTTTTCAATCTTGATATATTCAAATAATTTTTTTAACAAAAAAAAAAATTGCATATACATTCTAAGATTCATTCGGGATCTAGTACAGGTTCAATATATGTTATTTTTTAATTTCAATTTATGTGACATAAATAGAATTTAGATGATCAATCATACTTTTAATTTGTACTTTAGATGATTTAATCTGTTAACTATTGTAATTTATAATATTTTTTATGTAATTTTTAAATAATATATATTATTTTTCTTATTCAAACTTTTGTTGCATTGATAGTCAATTATATTTTAAAAATAATTTAAGTTTTTTAATTATTGTGATTTATAATACTTTTATTCTATTCCAATTTAAGTGACATTAATATAATTTTGAGAGCTAACCAAATATTTTATCTTTTTAAATTTTTTTAAGTTGTTAATTATTGTTATTTATAGTATTTTTACCTTTTTTTTTTAAATATATAACAGATTAAGTTGTTTTTAGATATTTTAGTTGTTAAATATTGTAATTTATAATTTTTTATGTAATTTTGGAATAATATATGTTACTCTCCTTGTTCAAAGTTTGGGTCGTCGATAGCCAATTATATTTTTAAATAATTTAAAATTTTAATTATTGTGATTTATAATATTTTTTTCTACTCCAATTTAAGCGGTACAATGCTTAGATGACTATAATAATTAATTAGGGTGATTCAATAAAATAATGATTGAAGTAACGAAGCATAAATGTCTTTAATGACTTACAACAACTAATTAAAAATGACATAGCAAAATTACTAGAAAATGCTGGTTAAAAAAATTTAAGTGGACCTCATATAAGACGTCAAGAGTTAATTTATCATTTTTATATTTATTTTACCTTTTTATTGATTATTATTAATTTTTTAATACTTAAATGATGTATAATAATTAATTAGAGTAATATTTAGTAAAAACTATGATTGAAGCAGCAATTGAAGTAGACATGTCATAAATGTCCATCTTATCTTTTTTTAATTAAATATTATTAATTTTTTAATACATAAATAACTATAATAATTAATTAGGGGTGGTATAGTAAACTCATGGTTGAAGCAGTTGAAGCAGACATGTCATAATGTTAAATAATTTTTTAAATTAAATATTATTATTTTTTTAATATATAAATGACTTATAATAATTAATTAGGTGGTGATATAGTAAAATCACGGATTGAATATTATTAAATTATTAATATATAAATAATTTATAATAATTAATTATGGTGATATAGTAAAATTACGATTGAAGCGGACACATCATAAATATCTATTTTATTTTTAATTAAATATTATTTATTTTTAATATATAAATAATTTATAATAATTAATTAGGGATGATAGTAAAATCACGGAGTAAACAATCTGCTGAAGCAGGCATGTCGAAACCACTGCTTCTAATGATATAGTAAGAATCACGAAGAAAGCAGTCTGTTGTAGCAGACATGTCGGAACCACTGCTTCTATATAATAGGAAAAAAAAAAGAGAAAAGCAACAAAAGATTGGTGAGTTTCTAAATAAGTTTAAGACATGATAAGATTTGTAAAATTCTTTTATACATTAGTCATTTTCTAATTCTTTTATACATTAGTCATTTTCTAATTCTTTTGTAAGATTTGTGAGTATGCGACCACAAATATTTTGAATACTTTAATCATTTTTCCTATTTCTAGATTTTAAATAAAATGTTAACACCAGGACTATGACTCGCTAGAAAAAACTTGATACAGTGGTGGTGTCCAATTTTATGTCAATACATTCTTCTTATAAATGTATAATTCAAGATTTGATTTTCCTCAATTATAATGAATTAGTTCTCAGTTCAAATATCTATATTTATAATTAAGCAATCTACTGAATTAACTTGTATACATGTACACTCAAAAACTAATATCTTTTAGTAAACAAATCTTTAAAAGATCATTCTTAAATTCATACTAGTATTGAATAAATTAAGGGTGTGTTTGGTATGAAGAAAACTGTTTCCTAACAAATATTTTTTTTTTTTTTTTGGAAAGAAGCGACTTTCTTATTTTATTTTTCATTTGATATTTAAGGAGAAACTATTGTGCCAATAGCATTTTAGATATAATCTAGACAAATACAATGACATCAAGCTCGGACCCCACCCTTTAACATGGACTCAGACCTCTCTCCTAATCTCAATTCGAGACCAGACCTGAACCTGACATCGACTCGATACATGCCTTTGACCCCCGACCCTAACCTTGATCCTAACTCAGAACTTGATCCTTGATCTGATGCTAATATAACCCTAACTCAAAACTTGGAAATTAACCTAACCTCAACCTTAGGTTCGATGCTAAGTAAGGACCTAACCCTAATCCTATCCCTAGTTGAGATCGAAAACCCAACCTCAAGCCAGGATCGAACCTTCACCTCGAGTTGGGTTAGGGTCAGGTGGGGTCGGGGTGAAATTTTGTCACGATTCGAGGCTACCTCTTAGTCGTAATACGGTGTTTAAGGTCACAAGCGACCCTAAGCTAACCCATGATCTGGTACCTGCAGTGAGCATTGAATAAAATAATAATAAAGCACTATATGCGAAAGCTAATCTGATAGAAATACTATTAAGATAAAATGCTGAAACGATACCCAACATGTCTGAACTACTGATAAAAACTAAAAACAAGTCTAACTATCTGAAAGCCTCTAAAACATGAAGAGTTGAAATGACAAACCTCCAATTGACTAAAATAAAGAAAGTACTGAAAATAACTGCAACTAACTTGTCCTCGAAGGATAAGGACTCACCATAACTGTTGCTGAGTGGTACTGATCTAACTAAAGGTGATCAGGGAACTAAGCGTCCGAACCTATGTTATAAGATAATATAGCACAAAAGAGAGTATGCGATTAGTACTTTGAATGTACTGGTACATGAGATAGGGACAACTGAGATACATATAAGTACTGAGCTTAAATACATGAACAAATGTGAAATGAATGCAAGACCAAGTAAAACATGAGCTGTAATAATCTGTAAATCTGAATAACTGAATGACTGATAAACTAAATATTTAGTCATGCAATCTTGATCTGATATGGTCGGAATACTGAACTAAAACTGTGGGAGCTAACTACAACCGACATGCCTTAATCTGAGCAAATTGGGGTCCAACCTGTAACTTTAGTTGGAAGGGTGTTGGTACCTTACCAGGGGTACCAACACATGGCGAACGATTTAGATCCACAAAGCTAATATCCCAAAGGATTGTGTAACGCCCCGATTTTCTGAACCGGAATGCGACACGATGCTTATGACCCTGAAGGACCACAAGTTAACCCATGACTGATATTTGTACCTGTATACTGCAATAAATGACGTAATAATGTGGAAAACATGAACAATAGGCCATAAGGTTCAACTGAATAAAATATCTGACAAATCATAACATCCATATGGGGTAACGAATACCCAAAATAACTAAAATCTGAATCAAATCTGAACTAAATCTAAAAGCCTCTAAATACTGTCTGAATAAGGAGTTGAAGGAACATGTCTCCAACTAACTACGTCTAGAAAATCTGAACTGAAATAATAAATAAAATAAATAATATCGTCCTCAAATGGATAAGGACTCTGTAACACCCCGTACTTAATTACGTGCATTAGTCATTGTTATATGTGTTGGAGTATATGTATTGATCCTAAGTTAGGTATATATGAGTTTAAGTATGAGTATTGATTATTTTGAGATGGTTTCAAGTGTGTAGTTTGATTATAGGTGTATAGGAATCGACTTTATTTATACCGGAATTTTCCCGTCGATGGTTCCATACGAAGGTTATTGAATAAGATTTCCAACGATATAAAGATTTCCAAAAATGGATAAGTTTCGGATATAAGCGAGCTCGTTCGAAACTTTAAAACGGTGGCCGGGATGTGAACAGTAAATGTGCAGGAAAACTACTGAGGCCTGCCAATTTTTTGGGTCAACTTTGAACGATCATAACTCCCTAAATATAATGAACTGGGAGAGATACCACATATAAAAAGAAAGATCTCTGAGTCTTCTTTCCAATGCAATTGGTTTCATCCAAATCCAACATCTAAGTAAGGAGTTATACTCGTTTTACTTCAGCCTCTCAAAACAGATTTTTAGGGTCAACTTCAAACGATCATAACTACTTGTACAGGACGAACTGGGTGGCTTAATTTATATGAAATGAAATACCTTTGAATTATCTTTCTAACGATACCAATTTCACCCAAATCCGATATCGTAGCAAAGAGTTATGGCCGATTTACTTTAGCCTATCAAAACAGTCCACCATGGACAGATTCGGATTTACTTAAATTTTTAAGGGCAATATGGTCATTTTCCATCACCTCTTGAACGAAAATTGGTCATTATATACATATACTTAGCCTCATATCCATTATTTATCATCCATTATTGAAAACTAAGAAACCCTAGCCAAATTTCAACACCAATTATCTCGTGATTCAACCGTAGAAAATCCAAATTGATTCCGTAGTTGTGTTCACCGTCTCAAGGGCTTCGAGAAGCACCCCTTATTTGTGCCAACAGGACTTCGAAATCAAAAGGGCCATTTTTTTCGTAAGAATGTAAATTATGTTGGTGTTATTTATATGGATATGTATATATATATATATATGCATGTGAGCATAAGAAGTATGTTATTTGATTGTTGTTGAAAGATGATTGGAAATGATGTTGGATTATTCTTGTGCATGGTTGGATTATGTTAAATTGTGAAGGAATTTGGGGTGATGATGTGGTATTGAAATGATGATTATATATATATACACACATAAACCTATTGTTCAAGTTGGTTTTTGGAATGTTTTGCAAATATTGGTAGTATGGAATTATGGAAGAGAATTGTGGTGTTGGGTTACTAATACTAGATGCCAAACATTTCATTGTAGATAAGTGATTTGTAAAGGCGGGAAGTTGTGTTGAATTGGTATCTGAATCTACAACGAGGTATGTAAAGCATACTCTAACAATGTTCTTTGGCATGAAAACACCAATGTTCCATCAAGTAAGATTCCGAGGTTGTCCAAAAACATGTATTGTTCTACGTTACCAACGAAGTTGTTTCCATCCTATAATTGTCAAAATGTTTCATTGATAGACCAAAAGGCTCTTATTTCATTGTTGTGATATTGATGATTCTGAAACACATTGTTGATGTACCAATGAGTCTTTATTACATCATTATTGTATAGAAGGTCTATTACTTGGTTCCTATTGATGTATCATTGTTTCAAAGTATTAAAATGTGGAGGCGACCGAAATAACAATCTCCAAGATTAATTGAACTAAGTGATGGGAGTTCTCTCTTATCGGGTGGTATCCCAGGGGCATAAGCCTAGCATGGGTCGATCCCTATTTCATGTGTTTATGGGTGGTATCCCAGGGGCATAAGCCTAGCACGGGTCGATCCCAGTTGATATGTACTGGAGGCATCCTAATGGTCACAGTACAGTACAGTAATGATTACAAAGACGATAAGAACGAAGGTAAAGTGATTGAATAAATACAATGTACAGGTTGTCATAAGTTCTAGTAAGTATGGTCCACTCCTATTACGACTTATTCACTTGTTTCTGATTTCTATTAAGCTCCTATATCATATGTGATTATTTACAGCTTTACATACTCAGTACATATTTCGTACTGACGTCCCTCACGGGGGACCTGCATTTCATGCTGCAGGCACAGGTACCTCAGCTCATACACCGCACAAGTAGGAGCCAGGTCATACAGCTATTGTTGGTGAGCTCCAGTTTGCTTCGGAGCTTTCCGAGTCGGTTCCTTATGTTTTGTTATTGTACATGAGTCATGTGTGGGCAGGGGTTTGTCCCGACCCTAGTTATGTCATGTATATCCTAGAGGCTTTGTAGACATAAGGAAGGGTAAAGTCATGGAAGTTTATATAGTGATGTTATATCTGTATATGTGGTGGCCCCGACGGCCAATATTATATATATATATATATATATATATATATATATTTGCGCGTGTTGTGCTGATACAGGTAATTAGACCTTTCTATATGCAACGAAGTGCTGTCCAATTTTTTGGTGACATGTAAGTGAAAGTACAGGTATTTGAACGGGTTCTCCCGGGCCTTCTCGGCTTCGGGTGCCAGTCCGGCCCGATGGGATTTTGGCGCGTGACAGACTCACTGTAACTCTGCGACTGGAATGCTACTGCTACTGCTGATCTAGAGCTCGTATCTGTGAACCTATGGTTAATAAATATTTTTGGGTTTAAAATCATTTACACCCCCAAACTTTAATTAATAAATATTTTTGGGTTTAAAATCATTTACACCCCCAAACTTTGCTGTAAAAATCAAACATCCCCCTCAACTTTGAACAATAATCATTCTCCCTCCTATTTCCTATTTGATTTTTTTTTAAAATACCTATTTAATCCTTATATTTATATAAACATTTGAATCTCTTTTTTTAAAAAATAAAAAAAATTATAAAAATATTTTTTTCCTTTTTAATCTATATAACATATTTTCTATAAAAGTTAAAAATTATTTTTAAGATAAAAAAATAAAAGTGAGAAATATTAATTGAGTATATAATTTAATGACAAACTATAATATTATAAATATGCAAAATAGTAAAAATTAATTTTATTAAAATCAAATCTCTAATATATATTTATACGTGAAAATAATAAACAATTATAATTTTATAAATATATTTCAATGTAGGTATACAAAATAATTGATAGTCAAGGGTCTTTCGAAAACAATCTCTCCACCTCTCTGAGATAGTGGTAAGGTTTGTGTACCCCAACTCTCCTCAGACGTCACTTAAAATATTTCATTAGATATGATGTTGTTGATGTATATTTGTTACAAATCAAATGATTGTTGTTGAGGAATTTTAAATTATAATTTAGAAAATAATTCATATTAACAACCAAAACTCGTCTATCTATATAGACATTAAAGAATAAGAGAAAATCAAAATATGCATCTATATACATAATTACGTACTCACATACATACTTAATACATATAATATAAATTTTTTGAATGTAAATAAATTACCTTTAGATTTTGTAATTAATTATAAAAGAATTGACTAATAATGTTAAAAGGTAGGCTTGAGAATTTGTATTCCGACCATATTAGATCAAGATTGCATGACTAAATATTTAGAAAAAGCCGCTGGCAGAAAAGCAAGGTAAGGCTGCATACGATACACCCTTGTGGTGGGACCCTTCCTCGAACACCGCACATAGCGGTAGCTTTAGTGCACCGAACTGCCCTTTTTTAGATTTTTAATAAAATTACTTTTTACTATTTTGCTCATTTATTTCATTGTATCTTGTCATTAAATTATATTCTCAATTAATATTTCTCACTTTTATTTTTTTATCTTAAAAATAATTTTTAACTTTTATATAAAATATGTTATATAGATTAAAAAAATAAAAAAATATTTTTATAAAAAAGTTTTTCTGGTTTAAAAAAAAATATACAAATGTTGTTATAAATATAAGGGTAAAATAGGTATTTTAAAAAATCAAATAGGAAAAGAAGGGAGAATGATTATTGTTCAAATTTGAGGGGGTGTTTGATTTTTACAACAAAGTTCGAGAGTGTAAATGATTTTAACCCATATTTCTATTATAAATTGCTTTCCTTCTCTCTCCTCGCTTATCTACTTTACATTATTATTGTCTTGTTTTATCTCCACTTAGATAATTAATAATTAGAATAAATAAAAGACATGTTTTGCTTATTCATTATTTTTTATCACTTAGTAATATTAAGTTAATAAATAAATGACATTTGCTTATCACATAGAATCCCCAGTTAAAGTACGAATTCGATCGGAAACCACCTTTGTGGACCTCAAAAGGTGCCTAACACTGTCCTTTCGAGGTAATTTGAACTCTTACCCGAATTTTTGGTGAACTGAGACTAAATAACAAAATAAGTTCGGCGTTAGCCTAGAGTGATGCGCTAACGCACCCTAATTCGTTAGGTGACGACTCTTCACACTCTTTTAATATTCCAAAAGAGTAGTCATGTCGAATCCTGCTTTTCACAAAAAAAAAATGAGGCGCAACACTTAGTATAAATTAAATGGCTTTGGGACTTCTAAACATTGGACGAATAGCTGAAAACTTCTAGAATCTTACGGGGTATTACAATTTTGAGTTGGGTCGAGTGACATGTCTAGGCTGGAATCAGGGTCGGGAGATAAGTCATGATGGCCTTGGTATGGATCTAGGGTTGGGTCTCAAGTCAGGGTTGGGTCTCAGGTTCTTAGTAAGGGTCAAGAGTTGGATCTTAGGTTGAGGTCAAGACTTTGATCATGGGTCGGGGTTGGGAATTAGGTCTGAGTCTAATTATGAAATTGGGTTTTGGATTGGGTAGTGAGGTTTAAAGCGAGTTTTGAAAAATATTTTCCTTACTTTATATAGTGAAGTCAGTTCTTAAATTAAAGAAAAATAAGTTCATTTGAAAAACATTTAGCAAATCATTACAATCGATCAAACGCGAGAAAACTGAATCATACCGAACACAACCAAGTTCTCTAGATGATTTTGAAACCTAAATGACGAGAAAAAGTGAAATATGATCAAACTAATATGCTAAATAAAATTTCTATTTTCTATATATTAGTGCATAAACAACCCTACCTTAATTACTGTTATGGTCAATTGAGTCATATGGCGAACCAATTTAATACGTTGTATAAGTCCTTAAACATCACTCTAATACCTAGTGTACTAAATTATTGTGCTATATGTAGAAAAAGAACATTAAGTTCAATGGTCATTTATGGGAGTTAGCACACTAAATTAATGTGATACAGATAGAAACTTTATTTTGGAACATTAATTTGGTCAATTTTCACTTTTTGCTCGTAATTTAGCCTTATTTATTTATTTGTACTTAATAGAAGTTTGAATTTGAATCATTAAGTGAAATTATTTTTATTAAGATTTTGGCTCTTAATAGGTTTGAATATTTATTAAGATGTAGAATCAAATCTTAATATTATTCAGAGTTATCTTGTGTTGGATAATATTTACTCATACTCTATCCACAATCATCAGTCACCACTTCTGCCACCACCACCATAATCAACAACCACCATCCACCATCACTACTTACCTCTGCCATCACAGCCACAACTGACAACCAGCATCGTTACCATTCCTGATCGTCATCTATTACCGCACCTACTTTCTTCATTATTCTAATTATATCCACCGTCACCGCTAACATCAATGCCACTATCTCCATCAACCACTACCGATTAATTTCTATTACCATCAAACTCATTTATCACAACTAACACCACAACCAACTACCAGGCACCAGCAATACATCATCAACTTTCACACATTCTTTGGCTGCCACCACTACCATTGTCAGTGGGGCCACCACCTCTACCACAACTATCAACCACAAACAACCATCTCCATCATCACAACCAACATTGTCCCCAATTACCACTAACACGTTGTCAACTACCATGCATATATTTTTCAGCTACCACGAACAACACCTCCAACTAATAACATCAGTCAACTACACATCACAACCACCACCGTCAACTATCATAATACATTTTTCAGCTACCATGAACAACACCTCCAACTAATAATATTAGTCAACTACACATTACAACCACCACTGTCACTATCAGTCTTAATCATTCAATGTTTGTATATAGAGATAACATCTTAATGTGCATTCAAATTCAAATGTTTTAATCTTACACAAATACAATCTTAGATTTTGGGCTTTTTGCCGGACCAACTAGATTAGCAATAAATATATACTTAATTTAATTACAAAAAGCAAAAAAAAAGGAGGGGGGTGTGGAGCGGCAACATTCGTAGTTAAGTGAACTTAGAGGACTAGCAATACAAATTGGAGCCGAGAAAAGGCCAAAAGAGGGGCAAATGTCACACTACCTAAAACCCTACTTCCTCCTGCTACTTCTTTAAATCCGCCGTATATCACTCTCTACAACCGAAAAGCCCGAAAGCAAAAAATCTCTACCTCGCGATGGCAAGCACAACAGAGCCTAAATTGGAGAAGAAAGAAGTAGAAGAAAATCCAACTGCTGACGATGAAGATACTGGTGCACAAGTTGCTCCCATTGTTAGGCTACAAGAAGTTGCTGTCTCCACTGGTGAAGAAAATGAACATGTTCTTCTTGATCTGTTAGTAGCCCTTTTCTTTCCCTTTAACCCTATTCCTGACCAGCCACTTTATTTGTTATCCATATTCTCTAATTTATTTTTTTAACTTCAAAATGCCCCAACGTATTGAACCAATCAACTACGGTCCTGTGATTGATCTGGTAGTAAAGCATTTCTTCGCTTAAACTCTAATGTCTATTTCCCAATCTAACCGTATAGGTTATTGTTTTTTGTAAGATAATAATTTGTAGATGTATAGAAACTAATAAAACTATTGCTTCCTCCGTTTCAATTTGATTCTCCTATTTGACTACTTTAAGAAACCAACCAATACTTTTGAATCTTGTGGTCTTAAATTAAAGATATTTAGAATGTACCAAATGTCATTTTATATTCTTCTTCGTCTTAAACATGTCATGTAGAAAGTTAAAATTAAAGAGTTGTCATTTAACTTTTATTTCAGAATGATCAATGTTGTCCATATCTCATTTCCAAGTATTCGCCGCACTTCATCCTTTCAATGCTAGATAATTTGTTATTTTAAAAAAAAATCTAATTTAGATATTCGAAACCTATATACCCCTCCCCCAACCCCCCCCCCCCCACACCACCCACCAACAAAAAAACACAAAAACCACCCCCACACCCCCCACCCCCCCCCCCGCCCCACAC
>NC_061118.1:15926859-15930405 GCF_002878395.1 Capsicum annuum
CCAAAAAAAAAAATAAAAAAAAATAGCACTAAAACTACTAATTGTGTTTATCTCTTTTGAATCCCTCTGATTTCACAGCTCCTATTTGAAGGGTCTGTTGGGGCAGTTATATGAATTTACAATCATGTCACATTGTCGCTCCATCTCAACTTTTTCATTTGATTATGATTCAAATATTCTTAAGTGTTTAACATAATTATATTACCTTTTATGTCCTTTTCTAAATATGTGAACTTATTCCAAAAGTTCAAGGAAAATTAGTTGAATTTATTCTTCCAAGCCCCAGTAGTTTAATTCAGAATTAAAAATTTGAAAAAAGATTCCTTGTGGCTGCAAAAGAGCGAATGTTCATTGTTTTTGGTTGTAATCATGGTGTGGTCTTTTGTAGGAAGTCAAAGTTATACCGATTTGATAAGGAAGGGAGTCAATGGAAAGAGAGAGGTGTTGGGACTGTGAAGCTTCTCAAGCACAAGGACACTGGAAAGGTGCGGCTTGTGATGAGACAATCCAAAACACTGAAAATCTGTGCCAACCACTTGGGTCAGAATCCTTCTTTCCTAATTTGTTGATTTCCCTTTTGGGGTTTTTATGTTTTGGTTATGTGTTTGTGGTTGTATTTACTCTGTTTAGGTTTTGTGTTTGTGGTTGTATTTGTTCTAAACAGTTGTTTGATAAAATCTTTTGTGCAGTCCTTCCTACCATGTCGATTCAAGAACATGCTGGGAATGAGAAGTCTTGTGTGTGGCATGCTGCTGATTTTGCTGATGGGGAGCTAAAAGAGGAGACTTTTTGCATTCGTTTTGCTTCAATTGAGAGTGAGTACTTTGTTTATGCATCTTTTGGATTATATTGTTGTCCTTTTATTTAAGAGATGTTTTTGAGTAATTTCTTTCTTCGTATTTGATGTGTATTTGTCACATGGAAGTCCTTTGGATAGGAATTCCATATGCTATTTGAAATCTTCTATTTTCAATCAAGATGTGATTTATCAAGTCCTAGATGAAAAATGAATTAAGTTCAACACATCGCTAGTTAAATCACATGCAATCTTTTCTATCGGTGTAGAGACGAGTAGTTTAGAGTGCCCTAATTGTAATAAAAGACATCATTTAGTATTGAAATCAAATGGTTCCAAATTGAATGGAATGGATATAGAGAATTCATATTGCCAAGCCCAACCATACTAAAGAATGGTGTTTGTAATTGTTATTCAACGCAGGTTTAGGTTATTGTGTATGATTTGTTGGATTGTGTAATCAACCTATTTAATGTGGCACACACTCCATACATCTATGAATTATACGCTTGCTAGTGCTTCTTAGGAATTGTCTAGATAATTTTCCCTGAGAACAGCTGAAATCTGTTTGACAGTAGATTATGTCATGCAACGTTTGATATTCACCAATCTTTTATTTTGAGCTTGATGTATTGGATATCAGAAATGAACTTCCTTGATATATTCTTATTTGTAAATTGCAATTTCTGCATTCCATATTACAGTACGATTACTGACGAATGGGTCACAACCTCCTTTTATACATTCATTAAACTTGATGACATCCGTTGCATGGGCTGTATTCCTCTAAGTCATCTTAAATCAACATTGGGCAACTGTTCAGATTTGTAGATTGAGTATTATGCGATAATTAGAGCAATTCTTAACATTACCTGCGTTTCAAAACTAGATTTTTAACTTTGTTTTTGTCCTGTCCAATAGATTGCAAAGTTTTCAAAGATAAGGTTGAAGAAATCGCTGAATCTCAACAGACGAAATCTGGAGAAAGTGAAGAAGCTGGTGCTGCTGCTACTGAACTAATCGAAAAGCTTAGTGTTGAAAGCAAAGATGAAAACGACAAGTCTGAAGACAAAGAGGCTCCTGCTGCAGCTACAGAGGAAAAGGAAGATAAGAAGGAATAGAATGCTGATGAGAAGAATTAAAATGTTTGGATTTGTCGGTCAAGAGTTTTCTTTTTTGAAAGGTTTATAGAATTCATTGTTTGTCTGACCCCTATAGATATGATAGATATAAGCAATATGTCTCTTGTGGTCTTATTTGTTGTGTTGTTATGGTTTGGATTCTTATTCGGGTCTAAGGGTCGAGTGCAGGCATCATGTTTTATTATGGCCTTTGGTGTTTTGTTGTACTTATTGTGAGTTTGCAAATTTTGGTCCACAGGGTACACTACCCAATATTAGGAATTACGTGATTTATAACCATGGTGCAGTTGCTATGATTATTACTATTATTTTCAAGGTACATTTATTGTTTGATTTCTTCTTTGTTAAGGAAGTGGGCGAAGGGACTGGTAACACTTCCCTTCTTTGGATTTGTTAACCTAAGAGCTGAAAGCTGTCTTTTTCTTGATGGCCTCTCTCAGCTCTATTATAGGAGATATAATTTTGGAGGAAATCTCAACGTTGATGAAACCAAAACTGAAAGAAAACTTCCTTCAGAGTATATTTTTTCATTTTTATGATCTCAAAAGACTAACCAGGCTCTAAAAGGCCTGGAGCCAATTAAAAATACGGAAATGTAAAGTGAGTACCATGGAGGGAGCATTAGGACAAGTTCGTTTCAGGGTGTGGATTCGATCAATAATGTGGGCAATAAATGGATAAATTAAGGGGGAAAAAATTAAAATATATAGAGATAATACATAGAAAAATCCTCAAACTTGTCGCCAAAACTTAATTTAGACCCTAAACTAATCGGGCAATTATTTACCTCCCTTAACAACTTTCAAGTGAATTAATTTCCACCCTATAATTATACTACCAGTCTCACAAGAAAAAGTGCATTGCACTCGCGCCCACATCAGCGCCATGTCATCACCACATCATAATTTTTTTAAAAAATGTTATTTAATAATTTAGTAAAAAAAAAAAAGGAAAATAACCCCCACCCCATACCAGTTCACCCTCCCCACCCATAGCCCATCTTCTTCATCTTCTCTGATCACCACTACCATCAACACCGTCGCTGCCATTGACGCCGCCACTGAGGAGGATGGTCCAATCTCCATTTCACCAAATACTTCAACATCCCCAAATTCTCAAAACATCTCAATTCACAACACTTTCTTCTATCATCACCATTGTCGCCGGAGATGAGGACCACCTTCCATTTCACAAATTACACCCCCCTGCATTTTCACAAATACAAGTACATTTCTCTTTAAATTACTCTTCATATACGGAAGAGATAACATTTTAGTTCTACATCATCACCAAAAAAATATTTTCCCCAATTACAATCATTATTAAGCTCTTCATCACTCTTCTTCTCCTTGCACTTCTCAACAAAGGTACTTTTGGTCCCAAATCCCCCATTAACATCATTATTTCTCCCCTTCCAACCCCACCCATGCCACGAAAATGCCTCTCCCTTCATTTTTTTTTTTTCATTTTCTCCATTAACATCACCAAAGAATTAACAACCATAAAGACATCAATTTAAGATTTTTCCTCCATTAGAATATTATTTCAACCTTCAATTCTAACTCCTTCAGTTAGAAAGTTTCGACCATAACAATGTGTTTGGGGGGA
>NC_061118.1:15930505-16016354 GCF_002878395.1 Capsicum annuum
TTTTTTCACGTTTTTTAGGCCGTTCACTCGTTGTTTTTTTTTTTTTTAAATTTTCCACGTCAGCAATTTGGATGGAAATTAATTCACTTGAAAGTTGTTAAGGGGGTATATAATTGTCCGATTAGTTTAAGGTTTAAGAAAATTTTGGTGACAAGTTTGAGGGGATTTCGATGTATTATCTCAAATATATACGACAATATATTACAGGTCATAACAATACTTATTAAATTGTAATTAATAACACCTTTAAAAAAATAAAGAAAAAAATGTTTTTTTTTAAAAATAAATTAAAAAACCATCCTTAAAAAAGAAGTTTTCTCTCTCCTTCAATTTTTTCTTTCCTTTATTTTCTCCCTAATTTGTTATACAATTACACAACTCTCTCCCTTTCTTTTTCTATACTCGCTTTTATCTCCCTTTTTTTCACACCATTTTATTCTATACTTTTCACATATATATTTCCTCAAAATTAATTGAAATCCTCCATTTAAAAAAACACAATTGTTAATATATCTTCTCGCCATGAATTTCTCCTTATAAATTTCTTTTAGTTATTACTCAATTTCATCATCATAAAAATTATGATGACCTTATTTTCTCATTGTTTTAAAAATCTTCGATTAAGAATTTTTCCTCAGATATAAAATCTTGATTCAAAGAGATAAAGAATGAGTATATAAATTAGCATCACCTAAATTGTGTATCACAATTCCTAAATACCAATTTATATATTTATTTCATACACATTCCATACAAATGTAATATTTCGTATATAATATTAGTATATAAAATGATTTAAACTTGATTGAAAAAACTAAATGAAATTTAATACACATAAAAAGCTTTTGTACGTAATGAGTATAAATCTAATTTTAAAAAAAAATCACATAAAACTCACAAACATTTTTTTTTATTAGAGCTGTCAATACGGGTTGGTCCAACCCATCTGAGCTAGCCCTCACGGGTTTTGGAGTTTGACGGGTCAGGCCGGGCTGACCCATCAACATGACAGGCTAGCAAATAGCAAGCCCAACCCATCACACTATGGGCTGCAAGCCCCCATTTTTTAAAATATATTATTTTTATAATTTTAAATTATTAATTACATAAATATTTACTCCCTCCGTTTAAAAAAGAATGACCTACTTTAACTTGACATAAAATTTAAGAAAATAAAGAAGACATTTGAATATTGTAGCCTTAAATTAAAGTTATGTCAAATGTACCAAAGTGCCCTTTAATCTTGTGGTCCTAAACATGCCATGTAGAAAGTTGAAACTAAAGTATTGCCAAAAAAGGAAAGGTGTCATTCTTTTTGAAACGGAATAAAAAGAAAAGTAGGTCATTCTTTTTTAAACGGAGGGAGTATAATATAATATTACATAAAGTTACTACTTGTTAATCAGTCTTAAATTTACAAAAAAAAATTCTAATAATCTATGAATTAAATACTTTTGACACCAAATTCAAATCAAATAAAGATATTGAAAAACAAACAACATTGTTAATGAGTAATAATATAACTAGATAAATAATAATATTAATTTAATTTTATTTTAATTTATCACAATAAAACATAAAGAATGTCAATATTTAGTCCTTTAAAAGTGAAAATGAACTACTCAAAAAAAATAAAAAATCTCACGGTACTTATGAGTTATAGCGTGTTCAACATCACCACATTATCTTCATCAAACATATTTGATTCCTTACAAAATTTAGTATTTTATATTTTAATTATTTATATATTTTATACACATTTAAATATTTAAATATCTATGATGGTCCAAATAGCTTTTGAGTTTGGACCTTTTTTTAAAGTATAAAAAACATAAATACCAACCCTTTTAGAAGTAATTACACTCTCTCCCACTTTTTTAATTACTTTACTCTCTCTCACTATTAATATACATAACATAACCGATATATACATAATATTTTGTGTATATGTTGAGATTTTTGTAATATGTTTAGGAAGTTGAAATTTTTTGTAATATTGAAAACATAAGTTGTGTATTTGTGTAATTTTTAGTTTTTTTTTTTTAATTCTTAATACTCTATTTTATTTTTTATTTGGCCCACGGGCCAACCCAACCCATATTGCTCAAGCCATGGACCAACGGGCTTATACAAATCGGGCTAAAAAGCCCTATTCTTAAAGGGACTGCAAAAATCGTAGCCCAATTCTATCAAATTACAGGCTGGACCAGATTGACGGCTCTATATTTTATCATAGTTTAATAGGAATAATATACACTGAGACCCATTTAAAAATACCGTTTAGTAAACGAGATAGATATATAAACTCATCTCAATATATTATTATAGCATTCCTCATTAGCAAATATTGTATCATTTTCCTACACTAAATTTTATATTATTTCCATAAACCAAAATCAAAAGAACTTAGTAACGAGATGAAATAGGAAGTAAATTAATTAAGGAAAAAACATAAGAGAAGGCATTTTTACTGGAAAAAGTAAATTAACGTGACTTTTACGGAAAAGAAAAAAAATCTATACAACGATAATTATTAATCAAATTTTACTCCTCTAATAATTATATACGGTAATTGAAGTGAGTGGAAAAGGATAAATACAAATATTTCGGAGTGATTAATTAATATATAACTATTAAACAATTTTAAAAAACTTTTTTAATAAAAAATTATAAAAATTGCTACAACTTACAATTAAAAACACAATTCAATAATTACAAAAAGGTATGTTACAAATTGCAATAAACAATCTAATAATTACATCACATAAAATTTATTTACCTAAAACTTGATTGATAAGAGATTCAGTGGAGTTGACCCGTAGGCTGATATTAACACTAATTAGCTATGCTAGGCAGTTGGACAACAGCTGATATTTGAAAAAAAAAAAAAAAAGAACAGAAAAGAAATAAGAGTAAAGATTGAAGTTGGAAATGTGCGGATATGAAAAGTGGAAACACGTGAGATGTAGTGAAAACTTGAAAATATCTTAAAACATAGTTACATAAATTTCAAGCTCTTAATCCGTATTTCAAGTTTGTTGTTGAAATAATGGGCAAATTTGATAAAGAAGCACTGATTTGAAATAAACAATCTCTTTAGAAATTTGATACTGGATAAACAGAATGAATGATAACAGGTCTAAAGATTTTCATGCAATAACAAGGTTTTGGACTTGGGCAATGCTCTTTTCTAAACGTCTCAACGGTTTTTCTAGCAATATTTTCTGCTCTGCGAACATGAAAAAACTTGAAAAATACAATAGTAGAAAGCTAACAGGCAGACGAAAAAAGTTTTGCCCGCATGTTTAAAAAAGGGACACAGCAAAATTGGTCCCAAAATTCATATGTCACATTAGTTAAATTTCATCTGACCAGAAATTGCCACAAAGAAAGCATTTGATTGCCAACCTGGGCAATGGATGATACCAAACAGCCTAGGTTTTTATTGCACAAACATACATTTCCTTCTATAGTTTTCCAAGTCCTACAAATCAACCAAGTTCTGCAAGCACTACTGTACACTTATATCATGGTGCCGCCAAATGTAGAGAGAAACCCACTTTGAATGCTGATCAAAGGGGTGAGCAACCTGATCAAATATAACAGGTGTATGCTACCACCACCTTTCCTAGTTCATTTTCAATATAAAGCTAGCTGGCGATATCATGGAGATATTGCATAACCGGTTGATGTAATCATCTCTGTATCTATTTCTCCAGCTGTTGAAGGATTGTCCTTAGAATTACCTGCAGACATATTAATCAAACCAGTAGAATAAGAAGTTCGATATTTAACAATATTCAAGGCCATAACACACATACTGAATATGGAATCAATTGACGGCCTTGGTGATGCGTCCCTTGCAGGATCTGGGAAAAAAATGAAACCAGAATGAAGTCACTCTCCACACTTACAAGCAAACAAGGATAGAACCAACAAATTTTTTCCATTGCATAAAGCAAAAATATGACAACAGATGCTACTCATTTTTTCAGGGTAATAGAGATGAGGTTTAAAATAGCAGAAGTTATCTGTGCTGTCTTTTGAAGTTCTATTTGTTTCATATTTTGGATATAGTGCCATCAGATGTTAAACAAGAAGGTACATAGTGACAGCATCCAAGATGGCCCACTTGCATTAAGATTTGCGGGCTTCAATGTGAATCAAGAAGATCCTTATGATGGAAGAAGAGCCCAAGAACGAGCCCAAGAATTATGGAGAAGCATGGGCTAGTGATATACATATATCATGATTCAAGTCCAAACGGAAGACGATTGGGCCCTTATGGATTTTGATTAAATTTGAAAACCTTTCCTTGCGTACTTACGGGAGAATTTTTGGCATTATTTTTTCATGCTTTCCTAGTTTTAAAGTTCTCTAGTTTGAAAGTTAAGCAAAATGATCTTCTGAACCCCTGTACTATGTCGGTTTTGTAAGTGAATACTTCTACTTACATGGTAGTCATCTGAACCCTTCAACTCAATAAAATTCAACATTTTAAACCCTTTGACCGTTGACTTAATCTATGTGGCATTAAAAGTGCTGACTAGGCTAAAACACGTGTAGTCACATGCGTATGAGAGAGTGAGGCACATTTTTTTAGCTTTTTAAATTTAAAAATAATTTTAAAAATTAAATTTCTTTTTTTTTTTAAAAAATTTAACATTTTTTCAGCTTTTTAATTTTAAAAATATTTTTAAAAATTTTAAAAATAATATTTTTAAAAAATAAAATAAAAAAACCCTCCCCTCCCCTCCCCCAGCCCCGTCCAACACCCCACCCCCTCCCCCACCGTCCCCCCACCCCCCCCCCCCGTTCCCCACCACCCCCCCCCTCCATCCACCAGTCCTATCCACCACTGTTCCCCACCCCATCCACTAGTCCAGTCCACCACTGTTCCCCATCCCATCCAGCACCCTCCCCGTTCCCCCGTCCTCTACCCTCTCCTCATCCCCCCACCCCGTCTTCCACCCTCCCTAAGCAACACAACCACCACCACACTAGCGTTCTGCCCCCACCCCACCCCACTGCAGCATCAAAAAAATCATGGAATCAATTCAAACCAAACACCATGAAATCATTTCAAAAAAAAAAAAATTCATTTCAATTTTACCATGGAATCATAATCTACTAACAAAATCTCAAAGACATAAGTTACTCTTAATTTAACTGATCAAACAAATTCAAGAAAAGAATACAACCAAATATGGTCATTACTTTACCATGGAATCATCTGCTAACAAAAAAAAAAATCTAAAATTTCACATCAAATAACTAAAATATTCAGTATATAAAATGGGTATTATGGATCTTGAATTCATATGAATTTTTTTTTATAAAATCTAACAATTTTAATTGCATTTTTTGATTCATTAGAAGTAGAATAAAGAAAAGAAGAGAAACACAAGAGAAGAAAAGAAGAGGAGAAAAAGAGTAGAAACAGGAGAAGAAAGAGAGAGAGAAGGTGAAGAATCAGGGAAAAAGAAAGAAAAGGAGAAGAGAGAGAAGAGAGGAAAAAGGTGGGGGTGGGGGGATTGTTTTTATTTATTTATTTATTTTAACATTTAGTATTTTTATATATAAAAAAAACGTGAAACATGACATGACAGCTGACGTGGAGAGAGTGTATTACACTCACCAAAAAAATGTTTAAAATATTACTTTTTCATGGGTTCAGGGGTCCAGATGACAAATATGTAAGTAGAGGTGTCCAACTTACAAAATCGACATAGTATAAGGGTCCAGAAGGTCATTTTGCCTTAAAGTTTCCTGGTTTAAACTTTCCTAGTGTAAAAGTTTCGTAGTTTAAAGTTTTCTAGATTTATTTATTTTCATAAAAGTAGAATTCGAATCCCATGCTATTTGGGGCAGTTTTTTCCAGAATTCGAATCCCATGCTATTTGGGGCAGTTTTTTCCCTATATATAGGAATGAATTTTGTTATCAAGACAACATTATTATTAGTGCCCGTTTGGATAGGCTGAAAAAAAGTTATTTAAAAGTGTTGAATTTATTTTAAAAATAAGCAGTTACGTGTTTGGATAAAAGTACTTAAACTGAAAAAAAGTTGATGAGTTTGGTAAACGAGTGCTGTTAAGCACTTTTTTTGATCAAAATGTCTGAAATATCCTTAAAGCTGTTAACAATATGTAAAGTTAATTATTATTAATTTTTATTTCTAAAATGATTCAAATTAAAATTAATATATATATTTTTAATTCAATTTCAATATATATAATATAATATTTTCATGAATGACTATTAAATTTGTGTGCTAAAAAAATCTTTAGAAAAAATTAAATTATTTAATGCTCGATATTTATTTTGAAACCTTATTAATTTAAATTCATACTCTTTCTTATAATGGAAGGAATTAGAATTATGAATTAAAAATATTTAAGGTAAAAAATATTCAGATAAAAAATAGGTTTATCAATTTTTTTTAGATAAAAAATAGGTTTTCTTGAAAGGAAAAAACAAACAAAAAAATAAATAAAAAAATTACAGCACATAAATATTATACACTGCCAACAAGTTACTACATATACTTAAATTTTTTTATAATAATATCATTTATTTGAATTAAGTGGGATGGCTTGACGCTAGTTAACGCACAGGAGATAGGAGAGAAGGTAGCAGGGTTGGGGGTGTGGGAGTGTAAGGGGGACGTGAATGTTAGATGGGATAAGGCAGCCAGCTGCATCACAGAGACTGCTAGAGAAGTGTTGGGTGTTTCGAGGGGGCGGGCAGGAAGGCATAAGGGGGACTGGTGGTGGAATGAAGAAGTTAAGAAGAAAGTGGAGATTAAGAAGGGGGCGTATGTTAAGTTAATTGAGAGTAAAGATGAAGAGGAGAAACGGGTGAACAAGGAGATTTACAAAGTGGCAAAGAAGGAGGCTAAGTTAGCAATTACGGCTACTAAGATAGCAGCTTTTAAGAGCTTGTATACGGGGTTAGAGGAGAAAGACGGGGAAAAGAGGTTGTATAGGCTTGCTAAGGCTAGGGAGCGGAAGGGTCGTGACCTCGACCAAGTGAAGTGCATTAAGAGGGAGGATGGTAGAGTTTTGGTGGAGGATGTTCATATTAAGAAGAGATGGCAGGAGCATTTTCATAGACTTTTGAATGAGGAAGGGACAGAGGCATTGAGTTAGGGGAGCTGGAGCATTCAGAGGAGAGCCGTGATTTCAGTTACTGTAGACGTTTTAAGGTGGAGGAGGTCAGGGAGGCTATTCGTAGGATGAGGAGGGGTAGGGCGACGGGGCCCGATGAGATTCCAGCAGATTTTTGGAAGTTTGTGGGTGGGGCAGGCTTAAGGTGGTTGACTGATTTGTTTAACGATATTTTCAAGACTGCGAGAATGCCTGAGGCCTAGAGATGAAGTACGATGATTCCGTTATATAAAAACAAAGGGGACATTCAGAGTTGCAACAACTATATGGGTATTAAGTTGTTGAGTCATACTATGAAGATTTGAGGGAGGATGGTTGAGCGGAGATTAAGGAGGATCGTGTCCATTTCGGAGAATCAGTTTGATTTTATGCCTGGTCGCTCGACGACAGAGGCAATCTACCTGGTGAGGAGATTAGTGGAGCAGTATAGGGAAAGAAAGAGGGATTTGCACATGGTGTTCATCAACCTGGAGAAGGCTTATGACAAAGTCCCTAGGGAGGTTCTTTGGAGATGCTTGGAGGGGAAAAGGGTTCCGGTGGCGTACATCAGAGCTATTAAGGACATGTATGATAGAGGGAAGACTCGGGTGCAAACGGCGGGAGGAGACTCAGCGCACTTTTCGGTCGAGACAAGGTTGCATCAGGGTTCGACTCTTCGTCCGTTCCTATTTGCGCTGGTGATGGACGTGTTGACGCGGAGTATTCAAGGTGAAGTGCCTTGGTGTATGTTATTTGCAGATGATGTAGTGCTGATTGATGAGACATGCAGGGAGGGGGGGTTGAATGAAATATTGGAGGTATAAAGGCAAACCCTAGAATCTAAGGGAAGGTTTAGTAGGTCCAGACAGAGTATTTGGAGTGCAAGTTTAGTGACTTAAGGCACGAAGATGAAGTGGCGGTGAGGTTGGATTCCCAAGTTGTATGTAAGAAGGATAGTTTTAAGTATCTTGGGTCTATGATTCAGGGGAATAGTGAGATTGACGAGGATGTCTCTAATCGTATTGGAGTTGGTTGGATGAAGTGGAGGTTCGCCTCTGGAGTGTTGTGTGATAGGAAGGTGCCCTTTAGGCTTAAAGGCAAATTCTATAGAGTGGCAGTCCGTCCAGCCAGGTTGTATGGAGCGGAGTGTTGGCCTGTCAAGAATTCCCATATTCAAAAATTGAAGGTGGCGGAAATGAGAATGTTGCGCTGGATGTGTGGGCTTACAAGAGGGGGTAGAGTTAGGAATGAAATTGTTCGGGAGAAGGTGGCAGTGGCTTCGGTGGAGGACAAAATGCGAGAAGGAAGGTTGAGATGGTTTGGGCATGTGATGAGGAGGGGCGCGGATGCCCCGGTTCGCGTGTGTGAGAGGCTAGCCTTGGATGGCTTCAGAAAGTGTAGAGGGAGGCCGAAGAAATACTGGAGGGGGGTGATTAGACATGACATGGAGCAGCTTCAGCTTACCGAGGACATGACCCTAGATAGGAAGGTGTGGAGGTCGCGAATAAGGGTAGAAGACTAGGGTGAGTACATGGGTTGTAGCAAGTAATTAGGAGAGTCCCTGTTTAGTCGGGGTAGTAATAATAGGACTGTGTCGATAGGTAGGAGCCGCTAGTCAGGGGAGACTGGGTGTGGTGGGTGGCTTTGGTCTGTGAGTGTAGGTTACTACTAGGCGGGTACCCTATTCCAGATTTTGTTTTTCTTATTTCTTATAGCTTATGGCTCTTAGTTTCCCTATCCTGTATTGCTCTGAGTTCTATTTTACTATTTCTGATTCTTTACTTCTGTTAAGCCACCCATCCTGCTTAACGTTTCAGTACGAATTTTTTTTTTATTTATCTTGAGCCGAGGGTCTATCGGCAACAACCTCTCTATTCGGAGGTAGCGGTATGGACTGCGTACATTTTACCCTCCCTAGACCCCAATATGTGGGAATAGACTGGGGTGGTTGTTGTTGTTTTGTTGTTGTTGTAATATCGTTTATTTGAATATTATTAATTATTTTAGTAAAATATATATTGTTACAAAAAATATAATTTAATATAATATAAAAAATTGAATTAAAAAAATTTAATGTTATGAAAATTGCTATAGATCATGAATGTTATAAGTGAAAATTATAAGGGCTACAAGAGGATAATTTTGAAATAAGTGAAAATTATAAGGGATACAAAAGTCATTTACTTGGTCAACTTTCAATGGATTATAAGCTAAATAAAATAAGTAGGGAGTGGCCAACTTCTAGCTTTTGGCTTTTAAAAAGCAAAAATTGACTTTTTTTAAGCAATTTTTTAAATTGGCAAACACTCCTAAAATTCAAAAATGACTTTTAAGCCATTTTGACCAAATTATAATCTAATCCAAACACCCTTTTAATTGAGAGTTTCTCTTATTTACACCTTTGTGTGTGGCTACTTGGGATTTATCTTGCAACCTTATAAGAACGATTCTTTAGGAGTTAAGATTAATTCTTAAATTGATATCTTTGATTTCTATTAAAGTTAATTAAAGAAGGTGATTAGTCTTATAGTAATTGTGGTCTTTAATTTCTTCGAAATAGGGGTTGGATTTAAGTTCTTGAATCGACTCTATTAGTATCATAATTAGTCTTAATCCACTAATTTTGAATACAAAGATCAATTAGGATTCTTAGTACTTAACCTCGAAATTGGAGATTTATTCTCAAATTTCATCTATCTTTAATTTCATGTCTTTAATCGTATGATTTTTGCTTCCGCATTATTTTCTTGTTTATTAACGTATCCCGATTCTTATCAACGGGTATCAGAGCACTTCTATCAAGGTTCCATTCTAGATAATTCTTCGGAGTTTCGTAGGCCCCCTATTAAAAAAAGCCTCTTTACTTCCCCCCCACCTTTTTAGTAGATTAAAACAAAACAAAAAAGGTTGCTTGCAGATTAAGAAATTCAATATTTATTGTGTTTCTTGTTTTCCATCATCAAGAAAGAAAACCAAGAAGAGAGGAAATTTAGAACTTTTTTTTAATAGGTCTTTTTTCTTGTCTCACCAAACCCAATTCGTCTGAGAGTTGGTAATTTCTTTTTTCTCTCTACATCTTACTTCTAAAGGGATTGCTACTAATAGAGTTAATATATAAATCCTAAGGGAATCATCCGAACGTTGTAATTTGAATGGAAAAGGGCAAGAGAGTGAGATCAATAGAACGAAAAAAGCAAAAATTGAGAGAACTTTGTTTTCTTTGATATTATTTTTGAGATGTCTCAAACCGGAAAAGATATTAATGCTGGGACTCAAGCCAATGACATAACCAAGACACTTAGAAAGATTTTCGCTCGACTCGATGCATTAGAGGTTACCCAAAATCCATCTGTGAATATAGATAATCTAAGGAGGAGGAGTATTTTTTATACAAGGTGCGAAATAAAGAATAATATTTGCTCTATGATTATTGATTTTGAAAGTGGTGCAAAAGTGACAAGTTCATACGAAGTGGAGAAGTTGGAATTACATGCATCAAACATGATGATTTCGGTGAACTTAAAGCGACTAAGCAATGCATGATTTCTTTCTCAATTAGAATGTACTCTGATAATATTCTTTGTGATGTAATTCCAATGCAAGATTGTCATATCAAGCTTGGGCGTCCATGACAGTTTAATAGGAATGCAATTTATGATGGAGGTAAAGAATAGAGTTTCTCTTGAGCTAAACAAAAGAAAATATAAACTTGTACCTTTAACTCCATCCCATGTTTATAAAGATTAGAAACGTGTGAAAGAAGCAATGGAAAATTTTAAGAGAGAAAAGAATGATAGAAGTAAGGGAGTGCATCTTGATATTCCAAGAAAGGAAAGAAAAAAGGTTAGGTTGTGTGAAGAGAATGGGATGTCAATTGAGGCAAAGAGAAAAAAAAAAAAGAGATGATCATGAGAGTAATAAAGAGAGAGATAATAGTAAGGTAGAGAAGGAAAAACAAGGGAGTTTGAGTGAGGTTATTTCTTATTTTAACTCTAACCTTCCTACTTCTTCTTTTAGTTGCTTTGACTCTCTTGTTGGAACTCATGGAAAGGTTTGCATTGAAAAGCCATCATTGGATGAACTTAATACCAAGGTGGTTGAAACTACATGTCCTATTGAGCAAGTGTTTGTTCATGAGAAGGATATAGGTAAAGAGAATTATTTTGGCCTTGTCCAAGATGAGATTCATGACAAGAAGTCCAACAAGACAGATGTAAATCTAACGCCAATGAGCAAAGAAACACGAGATGATATTATTCCTTTGCTACATAAGACCAAGTACGGTATGTATGATTGGTTTATCCACATTCTTGGAATTCCTAGAACACCTAAAGTTTTTTTGGAGGTGATGAACTACACTGTTAATTCTTATGTTAGTGACTTTATTAAGTTTGAGGATGATGATGTCTTGCTATATAATAAGTCATTAACTATAATCGCTAAGTTCACTAAGAATAAGTCGTCCTCTAAAATTAAGAATGACATTGTTGAATATGAATTCCCACTTGTTGAAACAAGGCATAATGTTTGTGGGCGGAGAATATGGATTCTGAATGAGTTAGATGATTCTTCTCCTCTTATTCTAGTGCGGAAACAGTTTTTGTGTGATGATTTATTGAAATATGATTCTTTTTACGGGATAAAACATAATTCTTCAAGTCTTGGTTGCGAGGTTAAGAGAATGTTTGCTATTATTGATGAGGAAATACATGAATATTTTGATGCCCATGATCAAATATCCTTTGTTGAATGAACCTATTCATGATTTCTTTTTGGAGAATTTGAGCAATTACTTAGAATTTGGTGGAGATTCTATTTTGAGATTGAAAGATTCTTCTAACCTTCTTGAAAATTCCTATGCTTAAGTAATTAAGTTTTATGTGGAAAAATCTTAGAGAAGTATAATTGATGATGCTTGGCTATATCATAAAAATGTTCAATTTGATGCATATTCTATAGAGCTTACATCGTTTAGAGGATTAGTCAACACTTACTATATATTAGGGGTGGCAGTGGACCGGAGTTAATCCGGTTCCGGTAACGCAACGGTACCAGTATACCAGTACCCAACGACCCGGAATCTAGTACCGGTGTGGAGCTTCATTTTTTTGCGGTAGTTCTGGTTCCGGTGCCGGTTGGCTAGTTCCGGTCCGGTGCTGACTGGTGCAGTTTAATATTTTTTTTTAATTTTTTGGTATTTGGCCGTTGTTGACCGTTTGATTATAGCCGTTTGATGGGGCCAACGGCTATTTTGTGCCCCGCCTCCCAATTACCCCACTACCCCCTTTAAATTTCTACTATAAATACCCTTTTAAATCTATTCTTTTTTCTCACAAATTTCTCAATTTTTCATATTCTCTTTTAAATTTTAATATTCTCATACTCTCAATATTTATAGTTATTGTATTAATTGGAGTTGAAGATTTTTTTGAAGATATTACAAGCTTCAATTATCATCTTTCAATTTCGACATTTGGTATACGTCTTCTTTTACGCAGACGTTCGATATATTTGTTCCAACTTTAATCTCTATATTTTTTAATTTTAGTATCTATATTTGTTTACTTACATTAATTTTTTGATTTATATTATTTATATTATTTATTTTAACATTTTAATTAAATTTAAATTTAATTACGGATGCCAATAAGAGTAGTGGTAAAAGACCAATCTTTGGTAAGGTTTTTCGTAGAAATAAAAAAAATAGTGCTACTACTAGTTCATTAACGCCTAGATTTAGTGAAACTTCTTTATCACAACCTAGTGGTTTCGATGTTGGTGCCGATATGGAATTAGTCCATGAGACACTAAGTAGGCGCTATGATAATTTTGAGGAAGACTTACTAGAAGAAGATATAGAAGAACAAGAGTTAGGTGAAACCCCTACCCCTACTAGTCCGGTTACGAAATTACCAAAAGACGATAATGTACTTTCCCTTTTATCGGAATTTAGTAGGGCCAAAGGTACTGAACGTCCTAAAAGGTCTTTAGTTTGGCAAGTCAAGATAAGGTAAATAATACTGCTACTTGCAATAAATGTCAGAGTTATGAAACATTTGACCGAGGGAAAAATGGTGGGACAGGGCTGTTTACTACGCATTTGAGGAAAATGTAATAAAGAATTTATTCGTCTAGAAAATGAGGTTAAGGCAAAAAAAGGTGGTACACCATTGACGGAAGAATCTGTAGGAGGTAATACAGTTTAAAACGTGTTTAGATAGGTTTAACCCAGCTGGCCCATGTTCTTCATTGACATATATAGAAGATGTAGATAGAGAAGAACTAGTGAAAATGGTTGCTGTTATGGGTTTGTCTTTTAATTTTCCTTCACATCTCGATTTTATTCATTATATTCAACGAGTATATAATCCTTCTTTTAAAGGTTTTTCATGAAATACAATTAAAAATGATATTTTTAAATTTCAAGCTGAACATCATTGTCATTTTCTTCGTTGCTTATTTAGTAAATTTGATGGTAGAGTATCTATTACTTCTGATATGGGTCGTAGTGTTCTCGGTAATGATTATTTTACTATCACGATTCATTGGATTGATCATCATTGGAACATGCAAAAAAGAATTAGGCAAAATGATTAAATGAATCCTTGTACTATGTCCGTTTTGTAATGTGGATACTCCTACTTACATGTTTGTCATCTGGACCCTTGAACCCACTAAAAAGCAATATTTTAAACCTTTTGACTATTACCGGACCTATGTGGCATTAAAATAGTTGACTAGGACAAAGTGCGTGCCCGCCTGAGTGCGAGTGGGGGTCAGTTTTTGATCAATTTTAAATTAAAATAATTAAAAAAAATCCCCCAACTACAACTTTTTAAATTTAAATATATTTTTAAAAGTTAAAAAATAATATTTTTTTTTTTTAAAAAAGCCCCTCCCCCACCCTTCATCCCCGTCCAGCCCCCCTCCCCATCCAGCCACCCCTGCCCCTCCCCTAGTTGCTACAGGAATTGTACAACATCAAGTTACTAACTATGTGACTGCTTGGCAAACCAAAAGAACAAATTGATAGGAAAAATAAACGAAAAAGTAGCAATGAGATAGATGGATCAAGTTCATCCAAGGAAGACGTCCCGTGATTTAGGGAACTATCGATGAATTATCGATGCTTGTCAACTCCAGTTAACTGAATATTCTCAGGGAAACAAATTAGTATCAATTTACAGTTAGTCAAAGGAGGATCATGGAAATTTGTGAAATTAATTCAAATTCTTGATTAGGGTTCATTGGATTTGTATTTGTTAACTTGTAATTGAAAATTTAAGTCAAATAAAAAAATATTTAAGCTATTTGGAATGAATTTTATGCCCAATTTGTAAGTAAGTGTAAAACTGGAGGTTTATAAAGAAAAGAAGAATGGAGAAGAGAGAGTAGAAAAAGAAGAAGGGTAGAGAGGGTGAACAAGAGGGGGAGGGGGGTTTTGTTTTCTTTATTATTTATTTATTTAAATATTTAATATTCTTTATATATAAAAATGACGTGGAAGATGACATGATAGCTGACGTGAGGCGACTGTGTTACACTCACTGAAAAAGTATTTAAAATATTATTTTTTAGTGGGTTCAAGAGTCCAGATGACAAACATATAAGTAAGAGTATCCACATTACAAAACGGACATAGTACAAGGGTCCATCAAGCCATTTTGCCAAAGAATTATTGCTTATAAATATGTTGACGAGACTAAATCCGGTAAACATATATCTACTACAATAGCGGATTGCTTAAAATATTTTAGACTTATTGATAAAACTATGACATGTTCATTAGATAATGCTTCTAATAATTTGAAAGCCATTGTTTTTTTAAATGCTAGACTATGTCCTATGGATGATGATAATTTTCATGTTAGGTGTACTACACATATTTTAAATTTGATAGTACATGATGGTGTTGAATTGTTTGGAAATGGTTGTTTTAAGGTTCGAATTGCTTGTAGTTTTATTTTTAAAAATAAGAAAAAGGCTATAATAAATGATTTTAAATATCAATGTACAAAATATGATCTTCCATATAGAAAAGTTCCTACTAGATGAAATTCTTCGTATCAAATGCTTGAAGTTGCTAAAGTATATCGTGGACCTATACAATTAGTTTTTAATTCGCTTAATACGAATAATGATTTAAGACTAGGTTCCAATGATTGGATTGAAGTAGAAGAACTTTGTAAATTTTTAAAAACTTTTTATCAAGCTACGAACACAGTATCTGCACAATATACTCCAACTATTTCTTTTGTTTTAGTAAATATTACTACTATTTCTAAAGTACTTGCTAAATATAAAAAAAATTGTCCTTACAAAGAGGCAATTGAAGCTATGTTTGACAAATTTTAAAAATATTTTTTTCCTATTCCACAAATTTATTTGACAGCTACTTTATTCAACCCATTTTACAAAGAACATGGTGTAATGATGATGGTTCAAAAAATTTACACCAATTTAGAAATTGAACCTCATGAAAAGCCATCAGTTGAAACTTGTTGTGCTAGCATAGTACCTAAAGCCAGAAGTTTATATAACATGTATCAAGTTATGGAACAAAATAATGCGCTAGTCGAACCTCCTACTTCTAGACATAGATATAATGATTTAGATGACGAGATGGGTGAAGAATTTGGTCTTCAATGTTGTAGCAGTAATTATTTTGATTCGTATATTTCTCAAGATCGGGAAAATATTCGAGATGCAAATGGACAACAACTTTTAGCATGGTAGAAGACCCGTATCAGACAATTTTCAAGTTCAAGGGTGGTTCGAGATTTGCTAGCAAGTCAAGCTTCTTCGGTTGCTTCGGAGCAAGCTTTTAGCGTAGGAAGATTTATGATTGGAGATCATCGATATTCGTTGGCGAAGAATAGTTTGGAGATTTCGATATTATTTAGAGATTGGATCAATGCCGAGTGAAGAAATTTTGGGCTCCCAAAATTACCGCCCCAAATTGAAGACGAAATAGATGAAATATTTGAGGAGAATGGTGATGATGGAATGGAAGCAATGCAAGAACAAGGAAAAAGACCGCAATTCCGGAAAATATAGAAATAGATAACTTACGTCTAGAATATTATGGACGTTACAGATATTGATAAGATTCTAGAATAGAGATCTAATTCAAACAGAAGCCTTCCTAGAGGTGGCTGCGTAGATTAGATTCTCTTTTAATATTTGTAATAAATGTACAACGTACTAAATTTGAATAAATATAAAGGCTATTCGCCTTAATTTTATTTTAAAATTTGTTTTGTTTGATGCAATTATAGTTTACATTTATAATTTTAAAGTTATGGAAAAAAAAGTTTAATACTTTAACGTTATAAAGTTATGAATTTTTTTATAATTTTTTCTAAGTTTATGTTATAAAAAGTTAATGTTATGAGCTAAACTTATAACTATTTTTAAAATTATATATTATAATCTATTATAACTTAAAATTATAACTATTTAAGTTAATGTCAATTGTTTTTATAGTATAAGTTTTTAACTTACACTTCTATAAATATAATTTAAATTAACTCATAACATTAACTTTAAAAGAATATTGAATTAATATATCTTTAAAGAGAATAATTTAATGGATTTAAATAAAATTAATTACAAGAAAGCAGGAATTGAAATAGTACTAGATGTTTTAATAAAAGCAATATAAAGGGCAACCCGGTGCACTAAAGCTACCGCTATGCACGGTGTCCGGGGAAGGGCCCTACCACAAGGGTGTATCGTACGCAACCTTACCTTGCATTTCTGCCAGAGGCTGTTTCCAAGGCTTGAACCCGTGACCTCCTGGTCACATGACAACAACTTTACCAGTTACTCCAATAAAAGCAATATAATGCACAAATAAAAATTAAACCTCCATGAAGTAGCAAAATAATACAAAGCAAAACAAATTAAATTAAAGCTTTAGATTCAAATCAAGCTTTGATTCTTCTTCTTCTTCTTCATTGTTCTTTTTTGCTTTCTCCTCTCCCAATCCAATTTTCAGATAATTCTTTCCACCAAGACTATCGTTAACATTGACCGATGAATCCATTAAATTAAAACCCTTCGTGTTATTTTTGCTCGTAAAAAGGGAATTCTCCAAAGAAGCACCGCGAATATTATTTCCTAGGACATTTTCTGTCCTGAAAAGTGATGAGCTTGATGATGATGACCACTTCTGAGGGTCAAATCGAAAATTGTAGCTTGAAGAAAACGGCTATGTTTCATAAGAAGTAGGCTTATGAATCGCGGAAAAATCTCCTCGAATACCAAGTAAAGATCGAGTAGCAAATCAACCATGAAATAAAAGGGTATGTGGGAGTTGAAACTCGAGTAGGGATTATAGTAGGGGTGATAATTGGTAGGGGTGAAAAGCGAAACCATATCATCAAGTTTGTTTCACCTTTTAGCCAAAGCCCTCTCTTGTTTATGCACGTTTTGATGCCCCCATAGGGCTTGAGAAGTGGAGAACTCTCTCTTGCAGAAGTTACAAGAGAAAGTCCTAGTATCCGAGGTACGCTTTTGCTTGGGTGTTGTCTTATTGGAAGACTCATGACCAGCGCAAGCCTGAGTTGGATTGAAAAGATTGAGTTCAAGATTCGAACAACTAGCATTCTTCTTCTTCTTGTAATCATTATGGACTTCGAGATGAAGAAGAACATCAGAAGATACAATACATGTGGCTTCAACTGACAACCTTCGACTTCCACAACCTTTTCTTTCATCTTCTTCGCGTTTGTGATGATCTCATGAGAATCTTCTGAGGTTGCCGATATGCTAGAAGCCTCATAAGAACATGATTTTTTCATCGCAAAAACATCCATTTACCTCTCTATACTAATGTTTTACTATATGTTCTTGAAAAATTAGCTTGATGAAAAAGAATGAAGAGAACAAATTCTTTAAATAGACAATAATGTTATAAATACCAAATCTTCCAAATATAGGAAATTAATAATTGCATGGCATAACAAATTTACAAATTCAAACAACCAACTCATAGTTTATGGGGTGTTCTACTAGAGGATCAAGTCAACAACAACAACAACAGACCCAGTGTATTCCCACAGAGTGGGGTCTGGGGAGGGTAAAATGTACGCAGTCCATACTACTACCTCCGAGGAAATAGAGAGGCTGTTTTCGATAGACGCCCAGCTCAAGATATAGAACAATATACCAAGGTAGCATAACAAAAATCAAAGGTAAGAAATAGTAACACTAGATATCCGAGAACAGGAAATAAGAGAAAAACGAACAAACAAAATAAGAAATAAGGAAAACGAATACCCATGTAGTAGTAACACACACTCACCGACCTAAGACACCTATCACACCCAACTCTCCTAACACCTAACCATAACCAACCCACTCACACTAGCCTTTTACCCTAATCCGTGACCTCTACATCTTCATGTCTAGGGTCATGTCCTCAGTAAGTTGAAACAGCTCCATGTTATGCCTAATCACCTCTCTCCAGTATTTCTTTGGCCTACCTCTACTCCTCCTAAAACTATCCAAAGCTAGCCTTTCGCACCTCCGAACTGGGGCATCCGTGCCCCTCATCATCACGTGCCCAAACCATCTCAACCTTCCTTCTCGCATCTTATCCTCCACCGAAGCCACTCCCACCTTCTCCCAGATAGTCTCATTCCGAACTTTATCCCCTCTAGTCAGGCCACACATCCAACGCAACATTCTCATTTCCGCCACCTTTAATCTTTGAATATACGAGTTTTTGCCTGGCCAACACTCCGCTCCATATAACATGATCGGACGGACTGTCACTCTGTAGAATTTGCCTTTAAGCCTAAGGGACGCCTTCTTATCACACAACACTCCCAAGGCGAGCCTCCATTTCATCCAGTCTGCTACAATACGTTTAGAAACATCCTCATCAATCTCGCCATTCCCCTGAATCACAGACCCAAGATACTTAAAACTATCCTTCTTACAAACATCTTGGGAATCCAACCTCACCACCACACGTCCTCCATACTCGAGTCACTAAACTTGCATTCCAAATACTCTGTCTTGGACCTACTCAACCTGAACCCCTTAGATTCAAGGATTTGCCTCCACACCTCCAATTTCTCATTCACCCCTTCGCGTCTTGTCAATCAGCACTACATCATCTGCAAATAACATACACCACGACACCTCACCTTGAATCCTCCGCATCAGCACGTCCAACACCAACGCAAAAAGGAACGGGTTAAGAGTCGACCCCTGATGCAAACCAGTCTCGACAGGAAAATACCTCGAGTCTCCTCCCACCGTTCGCATCCGAGTCTTACCTCCCTCATACATGTCCTTAATAGCTCAGATATATGCCACCGGAACTCCTCTTGCCTCTAAGCAACTCCAAAGCACCTCCCTAGGTACTCTGTCATACGCCTTCTCCAGATCGATGAACACCATGTGCAAATTCCTCTTCCTCTCCCTATACTGCTCCATCAATCTTCTCACCAGGTGGATTGCCTCTGTCGTCGAGCGATCAGGCATAAAACCAAACTGATTCTCCGAAATGGACACGACCTTTCTCAATCTCCGTTCAACCACCCTCTCCCAAATCTTCATAGTGTGACTCAATAGCTTAATACCCCTATAATTATTGCAACTCTGAACGTCACCCCTTGTTTTTGTATAACGGCAAGCCTCAGGAATCCTCGCTGTCTTGAAAATGACGTTGAACAAATCCGTCAACCATCTCAAGCCTGCCCCACCAGCATAATTCCAAAAATCCACTGGAATCTCGTCAGGCCCTGTCGCCCTACCTCTCCGCATCCTATGAGTAGCCTCTCTAACCTCCTCCACCCTGAAACGTCTACAATAACAAAAAACTCGGCTCTCTTCCGAGCGCTCCAACTCCCCTAACATGATGCCTCCGCCCCTCTCCTCGTTTAAAAGTCTATGAAAGTACTCCTGCCATCTCTTCTTAATGTGAACATCCTCCACCAAAACTCTACCGTCTTCCCCCTTAATGGTCTTCACTAGATCGAGGTCATGACCCTTCCTCTCCCTAGCCTTAGCAAGCCTATACAACCTTTTTTCCCCCTTTTCTCCTCTAACCCCACATACAAGCTCTCAAATACTGCTGTCTTAGCAGCTGTAACTGCTAACTTAGCCTCTTTCCTAGCAACTTTGTAGACCTCCCTATTTACTCGCTTCTCCTCTTCCTCATTACTTTCAATCAACTTAACATACGCCCCCTTCTTAAACTCCACTTTCTTCTTAACTTCATTATTCCACCACCAATCACCCTTATGCTGACCTCTCGAAACCCTCAACACATCTTTAGCCGCCTCCCTGATGCAACTGGCCGCCTTGTCCCACATAACATCCATGTCCCCTCGACACTCCCACACTCCCATTCCCGCTACCTTCTCCCCCATCTCCAGTGCACTAACTGGTGTCAAGTCACACCACTTAATTCTGGGTCGACCCTCTCCTACCCTACTCTTCTTGCTCTTCTTGATAAACAAGTCCATAACCAGAAGCTTGTGCTGAGTCGAAAGATGCTCACTCGGGATGACTTTACAATCCTTACAAAGAACCCTATCCCCCTTTTGAAGCAACAGAAAGTCAATCTGAGTCTTGGCTGATGCCACTAGAGGATCAAATCAACTTGCTAAAAATACTAATTACATCAATATATTTCAAACTTATCATATCTTTTGTTTAATAAAATGCCATATATATTTCAAACTTATCATATCTTTGCTTTAATTAAATGCCACTATTAATTATTATGCAAAATAGTAAGATAGAGATTAACTGTCTAATTATCAAACATTATTGAGTTCTATTTTGAGTTTAAGAATTATTCCTTTTATATATATATATAAATAAATTTATTAACAAAAATAAGTTTAGTGCATATTCCTAGATACATGTAGTTATAAATTACTGATTTTACTCTAATAGACAAGTTATAAAGTACAAAATCTGAATTTATTTGCACCAAAAAATTCAGATTTGGTACTTGATAAACTTCTATTTTAATTAATTATTGCTGTATACATTTACCCATTAAATTTCTTAGAAGTTTAAACTATTGAAATTTGTTCTTATCACATTGATTAATTACATTTTCTTTTTAAGGTGATCATTATGAGAAATTTTGTAAGAATATTCTTTTGTTGCTATGTTATATATAGTCAATTAGTCATAATATAAAAAAGGCAAATTAAAGACAAAGTATAATGAAATATCTTAAAAATAAATCCACCTGGCAAGACAATTAATTCATGGTAGTTTTGGGGGGATTTTATGAACACCCAATAGTTTAGGTATAAAAGTCTTGACGTTCACATAGAATGTCATAGCTAGATAGATTCCGCAAACATTAATAACCCGCTTATACATTATATATTATTAAAAATATCTTTACGCATTAAATATTGCTTCCTTAAATTTTAAGCTACATGTTGAAATTGATTTTGATGATTGACAAATATTGTTGAAAGAACCAGGCCCTATTGGCACAAAGTTCGTAACAACGTCTTTTTTGAGCAAGGAGATTTTTCACGTAAAATAGTTGTTTTCTTGTAATAATTGTATTTGCAAATTCTATATTTGAAGAACTTGGCTCTTTCGGATATTGTGCATCTATTTTCATTAGCGAAAGCAGAGGCGGAGTCAGGATTTCAATTAATAGGGTTCAATATCTGAAGAAAAATCAGCCGAAGGGGGTTCAACACCTATTATATATATACATAAAATATAATTTTTGATCATGTATAAAGTAGTATATTTTTCCGTCGAAGCGGGTTCGGATGAAATAATTTTCATCATATATAAATAATTTTGAATTTAAAGATTTTTGTCTCAAGACAAATGAATATGACTATTTAGGCTGGTGAAATCTAGTTACAAGAAAGTAAATAGAATGATTCAATAAATTCAACCCAAATTACAAGAAAATAGGAATTAGAATAATATTACACATTTTAATAAACATAATGCACAACTAAAATTATAAAGCTCACATGAAATAACAAAATAATACAAAGCAACAAATTAAATTTAAAGCTTTAAATTCAAATCAAGCCCTTCTTTTTCTTCCTTCTTCATATGATTATTATTTCCACCAAGATTATTATCATCATCAACATTGATTGGTGAGTTCATTAAAGTTAAATTATTTCCACTTTTTTGTTTTCAAAATTAATAGAATTTGCCAAAGAAGCACCTCCAATACCAATTTTACCTATGTTATAATTTTCTTGTAGATTTTCTAACCTAAAAAGTGATGAACTTGATGATGATGATGATATCGACCATTTATCAGGGTTGAATCGAAAGTTGTAGCTCGAAAGAAATGGCCATGTCTGATAGGAAGTAGTAGGTTTAAGAATCACGGGAGAAGAATCTCTGCCTTGAACAGTACCACCAAGTGATGATCACGAAGCAAAAGAACCATGAAGTGAAATGTGAGTTGAAATTCAAATAAGGATTATAGTAGGGATGATAATTGGGCCAGCCAGAAGGCGAAACAACATCAACAAGTCCATTTTCAAGACAAAATTATTATTAATTGAGAGTTTCTCTTATTTACGGCTACTTGGGATTTATCTTGCAACCTTATAGAACGATTCTTTGGGAGTTAAGATTAATTTTTAACTTGATATCTTTGGTTTCTATTTGTGAGAAATATAAGAGAAAAATATTATTGAATTGTTGTAACTACATTATTTCATTGAGGCCCTATTTATAGACAATACATTCCAATCCTTTTCCTAATAGGACACTACATTACAATCCTTTTTCAAGTAGGATTTTATATGCTATTCCTACTCATATTTTAACACTCCCCCTCAAGCTGGTGCATAGAAGACATGTACCAAACTTATTATGGATGTAACTAACATGAGAATCGGTGAGGGACTTGGTGAAGATATCTGCAAGAAAACTGATAAGGACTGCTTTGGAATTCTGGGAGACCTTAATTGAAACAGAACAAACTGAAAAAATGATCCGAAAAGTAGTAAATATTGCCGTAAAGTCGATGTGTCGCTGGAAAATTGCCGAAAACTGGTATAAAATATATGGGTCATCTCGAAATCAAGAGACGAGTAGATCTTGAACATGAAAGTCACCGAAAACTTAGCCGAAACGCGTTCACACGCCGGATTATTAGATTTGATGACTGAAAAGTGACTACAATCTGAGGAAAAAAAGTATATGGGTAGGGTCGAAATGATGACACAACCTTACTGAAAAATAGAAATATGTGTAGGGTCGAAATGACGGCATGACCCTATTAAGAAATAGAAATTATATGAGTAAGGTCGGAATGACGGCACGATCCTACTCGAAAACAGAAATTATATAGGCAGGGTCGGAATGATGGCACGACCCTACTGAAAAAGATCTGAGAAGTCATCGGAAAGATGTACGGAACTATGTAAATTAAATCTGAGGAGTCACCAGAAAGATCTATGGTGCTATGCAACTCAGATCTGAGACAGTAGTCCGGAAAGATGCACGGTGCTAGGCATCAGATATGAGAAAATAATCACCGAAAAGAAGCACGGTGCTAAGAAAAATAGATATGAAAAAGTAGTCACGAACAAATGCATGGTGCTACGCAAAGATATGAGAAAATAGTCACTAGAAAGATACACAGTGAGTCAGTGACCCAACTTTTGCTAACATAATCATTGGCCAGATGGGCGGCATATATGGATTATAGCCGCCCGCCGGCAGCGGAAACTTTTGATTCTTTACCAAGATCGTGGAAGCTCTGATACCATGTGAGAAGTATAAGAGATATTATTGAATTGTTGTAACTACATTATTACATTGAGGCCTTATTTATAGACAATACATTCTAATCCTTTTCCTAATAGGACACTACATTACAATCCTTTTCCAAGTAGGATTTTATATGATATTCCTATTCCTACTCATATTCTAACACTATTAAAGTTAATTAAAGGTGATTATTCTTATACTAATTGTTGTCTTTAATTTCTTCGAAACAGGGGTCTATATCACCTTTGGATCTAAGTTCTTGAATTGACTCTATTAGTATCATAATTAGTCTTAATCCACTAATTTTGAATACTGAGATCAATTAGGGTTTTAGCACTTAACCTTGAAATTGGGAATTTATTCTCAAATTTTATCTATCTTTAATTTCTTGTCTTTAATCTTAGGGTGTTTGCTTCCACATTATTTTCTTATTTATTAACGTAACCCGATTCTTATCACAGTCTAATGCCTAGTTTGCCGTCAGAAATAGATTAAACATTCAATCTGTTTTTTTATATTATAATTTCCATAAAAGTTCTTGTAGGTAAGCATCACTAGTTTATTATTGTTTGAAACCGGATCTGCGTACAGCCAGGCTAAGAATTAGTAAACAGAAATTTAAGATGATCAATTCACAAACATCCTCTCCACTTCCTGCAAAATATATAAAACCATGTGCAATTGAAAATATGCATCCTTAAAATATCAGAGAGCTTGGGAAAGGAAGCAAAGTCATCGTACCAAACGTCCATACTCAGGCTAGAAACCAGATAAACAGACAAATAGCTTTAAAACAACTATTAGAACATAAGTAGGGATAGAAAAAGCATATAGAATCCTACTTGTAAAAGGATTGGAATATAGTGTCAATAAATAGGGCCCCAATGTAATAGTGTAATTACACAATTCAATAATAGTAGTTTCTTCATTATTTCTCACACGATATCAAAACATTCATAAGAAAAATATAATTCTAGCGTCACTATGTCGTTTTTCGGTGACAAAAGCCGTTGTCTAAGTAAATATATTTTTCGTCGGTGTATTTCAAAACAAACCAACACCACCATCAAGTTCAAAACTTCCCGGCGAGCAAACCCCAATCAGACACACCGAGAATAGGTGTCACACGCGCCCTCACGCGTCACTAGAAGGTATTCTCCAGCGAGCACGTCAGTCCACGCACCGGCACGTGCAAGTCTTTCGGCAGTTTCTTTTTTTAGTACCCTCGCCTCTTTGTTCCGAGGTTGCTCATATGATTATTTTCTGATTCCCAGCATTTCCAGGAATCAATCTAATGTACGACGACTTTCTTTTTTACCGGCCAATTTTCGGTAAGATTTCTTTTTCCAGTGAGGTCGCCCCGTCGTTCCAAGGCTGTCCCTTTAGCTATTTCTTGATTCCGGCCAACTTCCGACAATCACATCCAATTTTCCAGCGATTAACAAATTTTCTAGTGACTTATCATTTTTTTTCCATTTATTCTTATGATTAAATCTGAACCCTTAATGAGGAGATCAAAAAATCAAACGTCACAGTTCATGAAGAATCGATGAGGGGAAGGTCGATTCAAAAGATCTCGACCTAGGTGTAGTAATTCTAAAAGGCTTGGACATACTCATAACATGCTATTCTCGACCTAAGTGTAATTATTGTACTAGGCTTGGACATACTCGTGGAATAGGCTATTCTTTGCATTGTCGACCACCTAAAAATGCTTATGTTGCTCAGTCTAACACCACAGGTGATCAAATGATGTATTTATCTGACAAGGAATATAATGAGTATCTTCAGTATCGAGCAAGTAAGCATATATCTCTTCCAATAGCCTCAACTGCAAATCTCCTACCTTTAGATTATCGGTTGTGAACTCATGTGCTTTTGATCATATTTTTGGTAACAAATCAATTCATTCTGATATTGTTTATTCACAATCTCTTCCAGCTATTACTTTAGACAATGGGATCCGAACAATACCAAAAGGAGTTGGACAAGCCAAACCCCTATCTTCTGTCACTTTAGACTTTGTTCTTTATGTCCCTGGTTGTCCTTTTAATCTTGCATCCGTTAGTTGTTTGACACATGACCTTTATTGTAGTAAAACTTTTTTTGATGATTCTTTTATAATGCAGGACCGCAGTATGAGACAAACGATCGGCACAAGACATAAATCTCAAGACTTACCATCTCACCTCTTCAAATTCCTTCACAACATGCTCCGTTAATTTCATTAATGATTTTTCAAGATGCACTTGGGATTTCTTAATGAAAGATCGTTCTAAGTTATTTTCTATTTTCAAAAGTTTTTGTGCTGAAATATAAAATCAATTTGGTGTTTCTATTTGTACTTTTCGTAGTGATAATGTCTTAGAATACTTATCCTCTCAGTTTCAGGAGTGTATGACTCACTATGAAATTATTTACCAGACATCATGTCCATACGCCCCTCAGCAGAACGGTATAGCAGAAAGGAAAAATAGGCATCTTATTGATACTGCTCATACTCTTCGCATTGGATCTCATGTTTCGTTGTGTTTTTGGGCGATGAAGTCCTGGAATCTTGCTATCTCATTAATAAAATGCCATCATCTTCCATTCAAAATTAGGTTCCCCATTTCATACTGTATCCTGAGTCACATCTCTACTCTATCCCCCCTCGTATTTTTGAGAGCACGTGTTTTGTTCAAAACTTAGTCCCAGGAAAAGATAAATTCGCTCCTCGTGCTCTGAAATATGTCTTTCTTGGTTACTCTTGAGTTCAAAAGGGTATCGATGCTATTCACGATCTGGGTCGCTACTTTACATCCGCCGATGTCACATTCTTTGAATTTCAACCTTATTATACATCTTCTGATCATCTTAATATCTTTAAGGCCTTGCCTATACCTCCAGTCTTACCCAATCTAACCCACACCAACCTTTCAGGAATCTACGGATACTTCTACATCTCCAACTGCGGTGCCACCACTTTTTCCTTATCATCGCCGCCCCTGTCCGGCAATAGTCCCAGATGATTCATGTCATGCACCTGAAGCTACCCCTACTATAGACTTGCTTTCTCCTAGCCAATCAATTGCACTTAAAAAAGGTATAAGATCCATTCAATGCTAACCCACATTATACTTTCTTGGGTTATCATCGTCTATCATCACCCTATTATGCTTTTGTATCATTTTTATCCTCTATTTCCTAAGACTACAGGTGAAGCACTTTCCCATTCAGGATGAAAGCAGGCTATGATTGATGAGATGTCTGCTTTACATAAGAATGGTTCTTGGGATTCCTTTCCTACACATAAATCTAATGTTGGTTGCTGTTGGGTTTATACAGTCAAAGTTGGTCCAGATGGTTCGGTTGATCGGCTTAAGGCCCGTCTTGTTGCCAAATGATATACACAGATATTTGGGCTTAATTATAGTGACATTTACTCTTCCAAGGCTAAAATACCATTTGTCCATCTTTTTCTATCTATGACTATCGTTCGTCATTGACTTCTTTATTAGTTGGACATTAAGAATGCTTTTATGCACGGTGATCTTGAGGAAGAAGTCTATATGGAGCAACCACCTGGTTTTGTTGCTTAAGGGGAGTCTAGTAGCCTTGTTGTCGATTGCGTAGGTTACTCTATGGTCTAAAATAGTCCCCTCGAGCTTGGTTTGGGAAGTTTATAACGGTAATTTAGGAGTTTGACATGATTCGTAGTGAAGTTAATCACTCAGTGTTTTAGCGGCATTCTAAACCAAATCTGTGTATTTATTTAGTGGTTTATGTTGACGATATCGTTATCACTGGCAATGATCAAGATGATATCACTAATTTGAAACAACATCTCTTTCAGCATTTCCAGACTAAAGACCTCGCAAACTGAAATAATTTCTAAGTATTTAAGGTTGCTCAGTCCAGATAAAGCATTGTTATCTCTCATCGCAAGTATGCCTTAGACATTCTTGAAGAGACATGAATGATGGGATATAGACCCATTGACACTCCTATAGATACAAATGCTAAACTTTTGCCAGGTCAGGGGGAGCCACTTAGTGATCCTGGAAGGTATAGGCAGTTGGTTGGAAAGTTGAATAATCTCACAGTACTAGACTTGACATATTCTTTACTGTGAGTGTTGTCAGTTTATGACTTCCCCTTGTGATAGTCATTGGGATGCAGTTGTTCGTATTTTGCAATATATAAAGTCATCTCCAGGTAAAGGACTATTCTTTGAGGATCGAGGCCATGAGCATATCATTGGATATACAAATATTGATTGGGACGGATCACCCACTGATAGACGTTCTACATACGGATATTGAGCTTTAGTAGGAAGTAATTTGGTGTCCTGGAAGAGTAAGAAGCAGAGTGTGGTTGCTTGATCTAGTGCAAAAGTAGAATATCGAGCAACGGTTGTAGCAACTTGTGAGCTAGTTTGGATAAACAATTGCTGAGAGAATTAAAATTTGGAGAAATCGGTAAGATGGAACAATACTTGTGTGTGATAATCAAGCAACCCTTCATATCGCATCGAATCCAGTGTTCATGAGAGGACTAAGCACATAGAGATTGATTGTCACTTTGTCAGAGAAAAGATACTCTCGGAAGATATTGTTACAAAATTTGTAAAGTCTAAGTGATCAACTTGCGTATATCTACACGAAGTCCCTCACCGTTCCTTGTTTGTAACAAGCTAGGTACATATGACTTGTATGCACCAGCTTGAGGGGGAGTGTTAGAATATGAGTAGGAATAGGAATAGCATATAGAATCCTACTTGAAAAAGGAATGGAATGTAGTGTCTATAAATAGGGCCTCAATGTAATAATGTCATTACACAATTCAATAATAATATTTTCTCCATTATTTCTCACAAGAACTAGTAACAATAATAAGTATTACTAATATCAATCTTAAGAACTCTTAATTGGTTTCATTTGAGATAGGAACCTGCAGAGAATCCCACTAAAGTTTAGGAAAATCTACAGTGCTGCTTTGAAATGTGCAGTTACAGTAGTTTCAGGGAGATTTCTAGATATGTGGCAGAGGTCCACTTTTATAAAAGAAAAGCACAAACAAACATCTAACTAAAGTATAATTACACAGAAGTAGAAGGCCTTGAAAGGGGAACACATGACTCACCAAAAGAGTTGCGTAGTGCCTTGACTGCGTCAAAGTTTTTGTACGTATAGCCCACAAAACTTAAATCTTTGGGAGTTAATGACATCTATAAACATGAAACTTGAAGTCAGATAAGTAACTTAGAATTCTGATGCTGCAAAGACATAATAGTAGGAGATTATTTTGCATCAAATATTTCTTTTGAAATATGGATAATCTTCTTAAAGGTAATGTAGAAGAATACCAGGATGGGACAATTGAGACAAACTTTTAGATGTACCACAAATCATGCAGTCTGCAGCACAAAGGACTAGAGAGAACTTTATGATCCTTTCAGAATCTTGCAGTCATGCTCAAATACACGTTTCTAAAACCTTTGCATAAACACTTTTATAACCACTTCTAAATTGCAGCTAAGCTTTGTTTCATTATTTGATCATGTAAGGACATATATCACAATGAATACACATGTTTTCTGAATACAAAATGTTGTAACTTTTAGGAGGACTAATGCAAGGTTGGATGTACAAGAAATCGAAGTAAAAGATCAACTGTACTTTTTTGTCCTTCTTGGTAGTAAAAGATATTGACAGTAAAGTACTCGGTTAAAGAAAAAGATCTACTTTACTGACGATTCATAAAGCATGTTACACACGTGTCCAGTTAGGTAGGTTTTATCCAAAAGTCTGTATGCAATAATGTGGTGTCAGTTGGATCTAAGGCTATATATCTATCACTAAAAGAGAAAAAGAACTGGAAAATATATTAAAAATCTACAGGCCTCTGATTTTAACAGTTCTCAAAATTTTTTTTACAGGTCTCTGCAGTATATATACATATTTAGAGAGCTATTGATTTGCAATATCCAACATAGCTTGCATCTATATTTTGGATAAAAGTGGATGGACTGTTCTGAGTAAATCACTCTAAGCTTCTGTCTTTTGCTTATTGCTGCAGAATTTCAGGCAGGTGGCAGTTGTAAGGATGCACATATTTTATCAGTTCACTGGCCTTAAAACACTACTACATACAACAAAAGATACAAAAATACATACAGAAAAAAACTAGTGGTTACAAACCTTCCGAGAATGCCCTGAACTAGATCTTGCTGATGCTGGATTATCCATCTATGAAGAAATCCAGAAGGCAAGAATAGAGTTACTTGCAAGGAGAATCAGACTACATTTGAACTAGAATTACATGGGTGACAGACCAAAAATTCACTAAATCTAGTTTCAGAGACTAACATGTGAATCAAGCATATTCTTGTGAATAGGTAAATGAAAAAGTGAGGACTGCTAGTTTGAAAATCACGAAGTAAAATTGTCAGCATGAATCGTCTTTAAAAGAAGGCACTAAAGATCATGCACAATATTGTGTCACTAAAGCTAGACTTACCTAATACAAGAGTAGCAGTAAGGGTAGAATTTAGATCTCGACTTAAAGTTAGCTAGTCGAAAAGAATACGCTACTCATGGAGTAACAGAAAGCAACTGCTTTTAGAAAGTGAAACAACGAAGAAGGATTCAAATTGCAGCGTAAGAAACTCTAACAGTATTGTCTCAACTTATTTGTGAAAAGAGAAAGGAACAGCGCAAACTCTTTTGAAAATGGTCGTTATGGGACTCGCTGCAGATTGCAGCCTCTGAAAATTTAACTTAAAAAATGAGGCAATTCACACACTTCAACATTGTATAAAGGGAAACAGAGATCCTGGATTGAGGCTGAATGTTACTCCCATCAACCAAATTTTGTGCATGCTTGGCCCAAGAAAAAAGAAGCAAGCCTGGAGAGAATGGCATTTTGTTTCCTTTTCATAGGTTGCTTATCTAAGTTACAAGTCAAACAGTAGCTATGATTGTTGACAGTTTCTTGAAGAGCATATTTCACTTAAAAAATAGTGAAAGTCTAGTGATGATTATCGGCATACACAACGCAGGGCGCTCCTGAATTGTGCTCTTCATTTACAAATGGAGGGGAATGGACAATATTCAAGGTAGTTGATGAGTTGTAATATTCCAACTTCAGAACTGTAACAATCAGATGAGTTTTGATTGAAACAATGGCCAATAAGAAAGTTAAAAGAACAAAGAGGCGGATATATATATATGTGTGTGTGTATATATATATAGTAGTTTATCCGTACACATTTAAATTTAAGATAACAATAATATGTTGAACAATAAACAGTTACAACTTACAATTATACATACAACATATAACAATAAATAAAGTAGAAAGTAAGAAAACATGAATGAATGCAAGAAGATGACTTAAATCAAAACTAAAATAAAAAGAAAAAAGTAGAAGTAGAAGAAGCTGAGAATCAAACTGACAGTTAATAACTTGATACGCCATAATTGTACGTAAAATTTAGCATTCTATTTATGTCCCAAAGCGTTTAGAAATTATATCAATACATGAACATAATTGAGATCAAAATTTTTGATCTGCTATAATACTTGCAAAGGGCCTTAGGACCTTATTGCCGGTAATTGCAAGTTTTACTAGCACTCCCTCTCGAGGAATGATATGTCCATAGGTATTACCTGTTACATTGTTTGGAGTTCCATAGTTTTATATACTTCATAATAATACATACTTCATGTGCATATGGGTAAGTACATTATGGTTACGTAGAACAAACCATAATTTTTTATACCCTAAACAAAATTGGTATTAAAAAAAAAAAAAAAGATGTAGAAATCTTTTACATCACAAATGTGAAAACTACACATACTATTTTCTTAATATTTGGAAAAATTTAAATGTTCTTTTAAATGTCCTTTTAAATGTCCTTTATTTTACACCATAAGTTTTTTAGTTACTATTTACCATATATTTTAGCACTCCTAATTTAAGAAAAAATCTTACCATATATTTTAGTTTTGATCCCATATATTTTAGGATACAGTTTTATGAAAATAATCAAATAATAAATTGAGGAAAAAAGTGAAAAGACAATTTTATGTATTGCGGAGACTTTTACTGTAGGGCAAAAAGTACAAACAACATTTATAAGGCCCTTCACACTTTTAATATAGTATATATATATATATATATATATATATATATATATATATATATATATATATATATATATATGTAGAATGTGAATGTGAATGAATTTTTTTGTTAAAATGAAGAAATTACAAGAAAGTAGGAGACAGATTTATACTGGAATTATTCTTGGTAGGGGAGGACCTTTCTTTCTGACACATATTTTTGTATTTAACTGTTCTTGAGAATACCGGAGAAATGTTTATCTGGAACCAAGACTAATTCTCTAGCATCAATCTCTCTGATTCTTTCCTACCTCCTTCATTTCTGCAGATTCTGCAGACGCGCACACAAACACGCGCACGCACACGCACAAAGTTTCTTATTTTCTAAACCTAAGTGGAACACACACATTTATTATTTCCTCCAACTCTTGGCCTCCTTAAAACCCAAGTTCACTCCATGCCTATCTATAGCTATTATGTTCGAACTTCATCACCTAGTCAACAACTTCCCAGGCCTATATGTTCAACCCAAAATTAAAAAAAATGCATAATTGAGGAACACATGCCGTTGAATGTGAGAATAAGCATCGTGGGATTTATGTTATTTGTTTGAGAAATAATAGTGCTTCAAGAAACTGTCAATTTGAAGGTTCTGCAAATGCCTACAATGTGATTTGTATCTTTTAAAGGGCAGCCTACAAATGGAATGAAACTCTTAAGTGAGTAGGTCCGCATGCTTCACATGGTTTCAGAGGAAGCAGAGATCCCTATTCGAGTTTCACCATTGCCCCTAACAAAATATTTAGCGCACTTGACACAAGAAAAGAATCAAAACCACATGTGAGAGGGTGTGCTACAGATCTAAAAACAAATCAATGGAAGTCCACTCTCTTCACTACTTAACCTTTCGGATGAGGCAATTCACACAGTTCACCGATATTCTAAGCACACAGTGAAAAGAAAACACATGTTGCGGTCCATTTTGTAAGTTAATGCAGATTTTGGGCCAGCAATGTATAAATACACTTGTGTATGGACTGCATACATCTTACTCTCCCCAGACCCCACTTTGTGGGAATACACTGGGTTTGTTATTGTTGTTGTTGTAATGTACAAATAAAATAAGGAAAATACTATAGGTGTTACTAGGGGTGGCAAAACTATCCCAAACCCATCTAACCCGCCCAAGTTCTAATGGGTTTGAGCTAGAGTGATTTTAAAAATGGGCTGATGTGGGCTAGCCCAAGTTAACCCATCACAAATCATTAGCTCAAATGGACCCGTGATGATGCTAAACTTTGACCCACGAATATGCTCAATCTTAGCCTCTAGAGTTCTACCTTTAGTTTTTCTATTATTATTCTTTAGCCGCTTCGACTATTTATTCAGATGTTTCCTTTTTATTTTCTTAAAAAATCTGTAGAAAAAGAAAATCTCTATCTCCATTATTTTTATCCAAATAATCTTTTTAGCTAAGATAATGGATTTGCAATTACATTTTTTTTCATTTCATCTTTAGATACAATGACGATTTATTTTAACTATGTAATTTTTTCACAGAGTAGTTTTTTCAAGTGCCAAAAATTTCAAGGAATTAAGGAAAATATATTTAGTTTATGTTTGAGTGTACTGTAGGTAGAAACTAAAGTACATAAAAAAGTAGAATTATTCAACTATATTACAATATTCTAGTAACTTCTTTTTTGTGATCTGTATAGTTTCTTCTAAGAAAAATTTATCTAATAATGTAGACTTGAAGAGTATGAATTTAGTCAGATTCATTTTAAAGTCCAATATTTACTTCCAGTTCTAACTTAATACTATCAGTGTTCATATTTTTTGTGTGGGACAATATGACGTTATTAATACAACAACATGCTATTATTTTGTTCAATGTACAACCATCACTTATAGAAATAATTTAATTCTCAAATAGTATCAAAGACCCGGTGAAAAAAGTCGTTCCAACCTAAATTGTTAGTACACTGGTAAATATAATTTTGTTCAATGATGGGACAAGTTGGGCTAAACACATTGTTTAGCCCATCTTGACCCAATCCATCTTAGCCCATCTATACTTCGGGTAAGGTTGGGCAATGACCCATTTATTGCCTCAGCCCATTTTGACCTGCCCAAATACAGCCAACCCACCCATTTGCCACCCCTAGTGTTACAAATAGATGATCAAAAAGGTGTATGTCACTGGTTATGAAAGTCATCGACTTTCTCCAATAAAAAAATAAGACTCATTCACTTCCATAAAATACCTCATCATCAACAACAACGACATACCCAGTGTATTCCAACAAGAGGCGGGGGGGGGGGGGGGGGGGGTAGTAAAGAGTACGCAGTCCATACCACTACCTCTGATGAAATAGAGAGGCTATTTCCAATAGACCTTAGGCTCAGGACAGATAACAGTATAACAAACAAACAACATAAAAGCAAACCACAAAAAGGGATATCACACCGCTAGATAATAAAGGAAACAAGACACCCATAAAATACCTCATCATACTTCATAAAATTCTGGGTGTCCAGCTCTCCATTAACTTCCGGTTTGAAGGCTGCTTCCATTTCATACAGCCTATCCCATACAATATCCTTGAACCAAGGATGAGCCTGATACCAACCACTTTGAATAAATTTAATAGAAGAAACATGAAAGTTCTAGCGGAAACTGATTGGATGAATGATTCAATAGTACCTTTATTTGGTCTGAACCTCCAGTGCCCAGTCTATGTTCAACATCACATAGTAACCTACAAATAAGATCCTTTGCCTCGTGTGGAAGTTTGGTATCTTCAGGAAATCTTAGGTGATTTCTCCAGTGAACTATCTGGCAAGCAACCACACACATAAAGTTAGAATCTGATAGATTTGGCAGTAGCGGGAAAACCTGAAAAGAAGGTTAGCTTCAAGAAGGAGGAAATCAGCACATTGTAGTTGGTCTATTACAGAGACACATTCTCACAATAAACAATGATTGTAGCACTGGAATGCATATGACTGTGAATGCAATACACCTGCTGAGACTTTTAGTGTAAAAGGTAGAAAACCTAAACCCAATTGACCAAACAACACAGACTAATACAACAACAACATATCCAGTGTATTCTTACAAAGTGGGGCCTGGAGAGGGTACACGAGAGAACCCCCGCCAAAAGGACAAATAACAGTATAATTAACAAAAACATAAAAACAAACAAGCCACTAGATAATAAACGAAACAACACCGACCAAGTAATACTATAAACTAATTATCCAAAATCACAAATATCACCAAACACCACAAACAAGAAACTAAGAGACACATACAAAGCACTCCTCCCTACTATTAAGGACACACTCCTACCCACTAACCCTCTACCCTAATTCGCGTCTTTCACACCTTCCTATCAAGGGTCATGTCCGCCGAAAGCTATAACAGCTCCATGTCAAACCTAATCACCTCTTCAATATTCCTTCGACCTACCTCTACTCCGCCTAAAACCACCCATAGTCAGCCTCTCACACCTCCATACTGGGGCGTCCGTGCACGTCCTCATCACATGCCCAAACCATCACAACCTCATTTTCCGCATCTTGTGTTCCACCGAAGCCACTCCACCTTCTCTCGAATAACCTCATTTCTAACCTTATCTCCACCGGTAAGTCCACACATCCATCTCAACATCCTCATCTACGTCACCTTCAACTTTTGGATGTGGGAGTTCTTAACTGGCCAACACTCCACTCCATACAACATAGCCCATCGAAATATCACTCTGTAGAACTTACCTTTAAGCTTAGGAGGCACCTTCTTATCACACAAGACTCCCGAAGCGAGCCTCTACTTCAACCACCTTACACCAATAAGACATGTGATATCCTCGTCATTCTCTCTATTCCCCTGAATCATAGACCTAAGATACTTGAAACTATCCCTCTTCCAAATGGCCTGAGAATCCAATTCCACTACCACGTCCGCCTCAGGCGTCGAAACACTGACTCACATTTCAAATACTCCGTCTTGGTCCTGCTCATCCTAAACTTTATAGACTCTAGGGTCAGTCTCCAAAACCTTCAACTTATCATTAACTCCTCCCCAAGTCTTGTCAATTAGTACAACATCATCAGCAAATAACATACACCAAGGCACCTCCGCTTGAATACACCACGTCAAAACATCCATCAACAAGGAAAATAAAAACAGGCTAAGAGTCGATCCCTAATGCAACCCTGTCAAACTAGGAAAATGCTCTGAATCTCCTCCTACCGTCCTTACACGAGTCCTCGCTCCGTCTTACATGTCCTGAATCGACCTAGTGTACGCCCTACCTAAACTACTCCACTAATCTCCTCACGAGGTGAATGGCCTCAGCAGTCGAGTGACCTGAAATAAAACCGAACTAATTTTCGAAAATAGTCACGATCCTCCTCAACTCTACCATCTTTTCCAAACCTTCAGAGTATAACTCAACAACTTGATACCCCTATAGTTGTTACAACTATGAATATCCCTCTTGTTCTTATATAATGGAATCATCATACTCCATCTCCTAGCTTCAGGCATGCCATCCTAAAAATGATGTTAAACAACCTTGTCAGTCAGTCACTCCATCCCTGTACTGCTAGTGCTCCTCCAAAAATTCACTGGAATCTTCTCTAGCCCAATCGCCCTATCCTTAGACATCCTACGAATAGCACCTTTGACCTCCTCAATCTTTATACGCCTATAATAGCCATAATCGCAACATCTCTCTGAGTTGCCAAGCCCCTCAACACGAAACCTTTGTCCCCCATGTCATTCAAAAGTCTATGGAAATAGGACTTTCACCTCTTCCTAATGAGGACATCCCCCCCTTGATGCCTTCCCCCCGGTCAAGGTCACGGGCCCTTCGCTCCCTAGCCTTGGCAAGCCTATTGATACGAGCCAAATGACCATCTAAGCTTTTGATGACATCATGCGAAGCCAACACATGAAGAATCCGATTGTGGTCACATTGAGGGCATGGGAACACGCATGGGTGATTCGGGTGCAAGGAGTACAAGACCTTTCACAAGGATCCATGTTCGGGTTTGCAAAGTGTGTGAAGACATTTTTGAACCACTTCAAAGATTGGCACAAGTTGAAGAGAGGAGTAGGATCTTGCACTCCATGGCCACCCCTTCATTAAGGGCGTAATGGTCTTTTTACTCATGATAAAGTGTAAGGAGTTTACACTCCATGGGCGCCCTTTTGTCTACCCTTATTAAGGGTATTTTGATTTTTTTGTGCCTTTTCTTTACACTCTATAGGAGCCCCTTTTCATTAAGGGTATTTTGGTCTTTTATGTAATAAGCTATGTTAAAATATGAGTAGAAATAAAAATAGTATACAAAATCCTAATCCTACTTCGAAAAGAATTGTATTGCAGTGTCTATAAATAGGGTGTCAATGTAATTATGTAAACAATAATTCAATAATATTTTTCTCCATTATTTTTCACATGGTATCAGAGAGTTGGTGAGAAACTAAAAAGAAAACTTAATCACCATGCGTCAATTCCAATGACTGATTTGTGTCATTTTTTTATTTTGTGGGTTGTGTGAAAAATACAACACCACCAAGAGGATCGGGAAGCTCAGGCGAAAAAAACCCGACCAAAATCGTCGGAAAAATATCAGCCACTCGCCCACACGCGCCTGCCAGAGTTTTGAAATTCCAGCGAGATCTGTATCACGCGCCGCCGCGTGAGACAATTTTCGGTCAAATTTTTGAGTTGTTCTTTTTCTGTTGAAGTCGCCCAGTTATTCCGATCCGACCAATTCCCTTTTTCCCAATTTCGATCGCTGGAACCCTATTTCCGGCGACTTTATTTTTTTCCGGCAAGATTCCTCTTTCCAGTGAGGTTGCCCCTTCATTTCAAGGTTGTCCCTTGAGCTATTTCTTGATTCCAGTCTGTTTTCGGCAATCAAATCCAATTTTCTAGAGACTGACAAATTTTTCGGCGACTGAATTATTTTTTTTCTCTATTTAATCCTATGATTACATCTGAACCCTTAATGAAGAGATCAGACAATCAAATATCACAGTCCATGAAGAATTTACGAGGGAGAGGCCGATTTGGAAGATCTCAACCTAGGTGTAGTTATTGTAAAAGGCTTGGACATACTCGTGATGTATGCTATTCTCGACCTAAGTGTTATTGTAATAGGCTTGGACATACTCGTGGGATATACTATTCTTTACGTGGTCAACCATCTAAAAATATTCATGTTGCTCAGTCTAACACCTCAAGTGATCAACGGGTGTATTTATCTAATAAGGAATATCATGAGTATCTTCAGTATCGAGCAAGTCAGCATACATCTCTATCAATAGTCTCAACTGCACAATACCTTTGGATCATGGGTTGTGGACTCAGGTGCTTCTGATCATATTTCTGGTAACAAGTCACTTCTGTTTGATATTATTTATTCACAATCTCTTCTTGCTATTACTTTAGCCAATGGGATTCGAACAAAACCAGGAGTTGGACAAGCCATATCTTCTGTCACTCTAGACTCTGTTCTTTATGTTCTTGGTTGTCCTTTTAATCTTGCATCCGTTAGTCGTTTGACACGTGCCCTTCATTGTAGTATAACCTTTTTTTTATGATTCTTTTGTCATGCAGGGCCGTAGTACGGGACAGACGATTGGCATAGGACATGAATCACATCGCCCTTACCATCTTACCTCTTCAAATTCCTTCACATCATGCTCCGTTATAGACCCACCAGAACTTATTCACAAACGTTAGGGACATCCTAGTCTATCCAAGCTACAGAAGATGGTGCCCAGTTTGTCTAGTTTATCCACATTAGATTGTGAGTCGTGTCAACTTGGAAAACATACCCGTGCTACATTTGCACGTATATTGAGAGTCGTTCAAAGTCTATTTTCTCATTAGTTCATTCTGATATTTGGGGTCCTAGTAGAGTCAGTTCACCCTTAGGATTTCGTAACTTTGTTAGTTTCATTGATGATTTTTCACGGTGCACTTGGTTTTCCTAATGAAAGATCATTCTGAGTTATTTCCTATATTCAAAAGTTTTTGTGCCGAAATACAAAATCAGTTTGGTGTTTCCATGAGTAGTTTTCGTAGTGATAATGCCTTAGAATACTTATCCTCCCAGTTTCAGGAATTTATGACTCACCAAGGAATTATTCACCAGACATTATGTCCATACACCCCTCAACAGTACAGTATAGCCAAAAAAAAAATAGACATTTAGATAGCTCACACACTTCTCATTGAATCCCATGTTCCGCTGCGTTTTTGGGGCGATGCAATCCTCGCATCTTGCTATCTCATTAATAGAATGCCATCATCTTCGATTCAGAATCAGGTTCCCCATTCCATACTATTTCCTCAATCACATCTCTACTCTATCCTCCCTCATGTTTTTGGGAGCACTTGTTTTGTTCATAACTTAGTCCCAGGAAAAGATAAATTAGCCCCTTGTGCTTTCAAATGTCTTCCTTGGTTACTCTCGAGTTCAAAAAGGGTATCGCTGCTATTCACCTGATCTGGGTCGCTACCTTATGTTCCCGATGTCACATTCTTTGAATCTCAACCTTACTTTAAATCATCTGCTCATCTTGATATCTCTGAGGTTTTACATATACCTCCAGTCTTACCCACACCAATCTTTGAAGAATTTACAGTTACTTCTCCATATCCAGCTGCAGTGCCACCACTTTTGACTTATCACCGTCACCCGCATCCAGCAGATGATTCATGTCATGCGCGTGATGCTTCCCTTACAAGGGACCTGCATCCTCCTAGCCAATCAGTTGCACTTCAAAAAGGTATAAGATCCACTCGTAATAATAACCCACATTATACTTTCTTGAGTTATCATTGTCTGTCATCACCCCATTATGCTTTTGTATCATCTTTGTCCTCTATTTCCATACCTAAGACTACAGGTGAAGCACTTTCCCATTCAGGATGGAAACAGGCTATGATTGATGAAATGTCTGCCTTACATACGAGTGGTACTTGGGAGCTTGTTTCCCTTCCTGCAGGTAAATCTGCAGTTGGTTGCCGTGGGGTTTATATCGTCAAAGTTGGTCCAAATGGTCAGGTTGATCGGTTGAAGACTCGCCTTGTTGCCAAAGGGTATACACAGATATTTGGGCTTGATTATATTGACACTTTCTCTCCCGTGGCTAAAATAACATTTGTCCATCTTTTTCTCTCTATGGTGGTTGTTCGTCATTGATCTCTTTATCAGTTGGACATTAAGAATGTTTTTCTGCATGGTGATCTTGAGGAAGAAGTCTATATGGAGCAATCACCTGGTTTTGTTGCTCAAGGGGAGTCTAGTAGCCTTGTATGACGATTGCCAAGTCACTCTATGGTTTGAAACAATCCCCTCGAGCCTGGTTCGGAAAATTTAGCACAGTGATTCAGGAGTTCGGCATAATTCGTAGTAGAGCTGATCATTTAGTGTTTTATCGCCATTCTGAACCAAATTTGTGTATTTATCTGGTTGTTTATGTTGACGATATTGTTATCACCGACAATGATCAAGAGGGTATCACTAACTTGAAGCAACATCTCTTTCAACATTTCCAGACTAAAGACCTCGGCAGACTGAAATACTTTTTAGTTATTGAGGTTGCACAGTCCAGATCAGGTATTGTTATTTCTCAATGCAAGTATGCTTTAGACATTCTTGAGGAGACAGGAATGATGGGATGTCGACCTATTGACACTCCTATGGATCCAAATGCTAAACTTCTGCTGATGTCGACCCATTGACACTCCTATGGATCCAAATGCTAAACTTTTGTCAAGACAGGGGAGCCACTTAGTGATACTGGAAGGTATAGGCGGTTGGTTGGAAAGTTGAATTATCTCACAGTGACTAGACTTGACATCTCTTTTCCCGTGAGTGTTGTGAGTCAGTTTATGACTTCCCTCTGTGATAGTCATTGGGATGCAGTTGTTCTTATTTTGTGATATATAAAGTCATCTCCAGGTAAAGGACTACTCTTTGAGGATCGAGGTCATGCGCATATCATTGGATATACCGATGCTGATTGGGCAGGATCACCCTCAGATAGACGTTCTACATCCGAATATTGTGTTTTAGTAGGTGGTAATTTGGTGTCCTGGAAGAGTAAGAACAGAGTATGGTTGCTCGATCTAGCGCCGAAGTAGAATATCGAGCAATGACTGCAGCAACTTGTGAGCTGGTTTGGATCAAACAATTGTTGGGAGAACTAAAATCTGGAGAACCCGATAAGATGAAACTTGTATGTGATAATCAAGTAGTCCTTCATATTGCATCTAATCCAGTGTTTCATGAGAGGACCAAGCACATAGAGATTGATTGTCACTTTGTCAGGGAAAAGATACTCTCAGGAGATATTGTTACAAAATTTGTGCAGTCAAGTGATCAACTTGCAGATATCTTCACCAGTCCGCGTATTAATTACATTTGTAACAAGCTAGGTAAATATGACTTGTATGCACCAACTTGAGGGGGAGTGTTAGAATACGAGTGAAAATAGGAATAGTATACAAAATCCTAATCCTACTTCGAAAAGGATTGTATTGTAGTGTCTATAAATAGGGTGTCAATGTAATTATGTAGACAACAATTTAATAATATTTTTCTCCATTATTTCTCACCAGCTATAAATAAACTCTTTAGGCTTATTTTCTCATTTGTTGATTAATATTGAAACTTGAAAGACATTTCTCTTGAGAGGGAGTGTTTGTAGAGTAGGACTTGGAAAAGCCACTTGAAACTAGAGGCAATACATAGTGTGGATTCACTTGTGTTGCATTTTTGCTTAGAAACGTGGGTGCTTCAGGAGGTTGAGTTCCTCTTGTGTCTACGTAAGATCTTGGTGTTGCTCACATGAGTCATAGGGGTCTTTAGATTTGATACATCTTTTGGTTCTTATGGTTTGTATGTTCTTATGTCAAGATGTCTATCTTTACATTTATGCAATTAGTTTGTGTTTTGCTTCTTGAATCCGTGTGTTGTTGGCTTCTTTAGTATAGTCTTCATCTCATTTTCTTCTTTCTTAGCTTGGATCTATATCATTTGGTATCAAGAGCCACGTATTAGAATTGTTCCTACAATTCTAAGTCTTGGATTGTTGTTACCTTGAGAAAATCAACACAAAAAGAGAGTCAAAAATTCAAAAAAAAAAAAAAATTATTGTTCACGTTTTTATACTTTGGCAGATTTTTTAAACTTAGATCTAGGCAATTTTTGTGTGTTTTGTTAGTTTCTAGTGATAGATCCTTGTTCCCTAGCACTAATAGAGTCTAGATCAAAGATTTGAGCGAAGTCCAGGTTGTTTTGGACCATCCACCATTGTTGAGCTTGTGTTTGAAGAAACTTGAGGCTGGATCTTGTTTTTGGTGAAGGTGTTTGTGGCATTTGGGGTTGAAAGTGTGATATTTGTGTTTGGTTTGTCAAAGTGACCTTGGATCCTCGAGAAAAATCAAATTTCAAGTTCGTTTGCTTAAAGGTCAACTTTGGTCAAACCTTGAATGTTCTTGGTGTTCTTCAAGATCTTCATATCTTGTTGAAGAAGAATATTTAAAAGTGGTTGTTTGATCTTGAAAAAGTAAGAAAGAGAGTGTAGGAGTTTTTGTACAAAGAAGATTCCAAGCATATTCTAAGTCATCCAAAAGAAGAAGGGAACAAAAGGAATATTCAAGTACAATTGAAAGTACAAGGGGGGACCATCTCAAATTCAAACTCATTTGAGCTTGAAAAAGGCTCCAAACCTTGTATTTTCTTCCATAAAACCGAATTTCTACCTCTCTTGAGTGAAGATTGACCAAAATTCAAGGTTGAAGAACAAAAAAATTTCAAAATTCTCGACCAACCACAAGCTGCCACGTTATCACTCTTGTACAACCGAATTTTTAACTCAAATTTTGATTTCTTAGTTTCTAACCCTTGTTTCTTAGTTGCATTTTGTTGATTCTAGTGCTAATTGACAAACCAGTAATTGTCTACTAGGTTGTGAGTTAGTTTTGAGTCCTTTTCTTTCGTGTTTACGTTCTTTGTGTACATTTCTCTTTTTGTGATTCGTTGTAGTTTGTTGGTTCAAGTCCAAACAAGCTTTATTCGAGTCGTTTCAAACGAAAATCTATTCCGGACAAGAGCATACTCATCCCTCAATTGCTCATGGATTACAAGCCAACTTTCAACACTTGTGAAGCCAAGTGTGAGGTAAACAAAGGAGAGAGAGTGGTGAGGATATTTTGAACTAACATTGTTTGTTGTTTTGTAGGTGTTTTCTTAGGTACATTGGCAATGGAAGGAACCACTTCTCAAACCGTAGACAACAATACTCTTGATACTTTCAAGGCTTCTCTTGAAGCTATCAACCGAACTCTTGAAAGGTTGGGGTCGGATATTAGAACAATGAAAGGGGATATTGGGACAATCAAAGGTGATGTGTCAACATTGAGTGGGAGGATAGATCAAGTTGAGAGTCAAAGGAACTCCCGACCCTCTACCTCCTCAAATCCACCAAATCCAATTCCTCTTGTCCAAGCGCCACTTAATACGAAACTCCCTTGTGATGAGAGCCCCCCAAAGGAGAAAGTGGGTTGCCATGACACACACCAAGGTGAAGACCGCACCTCATGTGAGCTACAAGGTAAAAATGCTATCTCCTACACTCCTACAAGCTTAGAATGTTGTGGTGTGGCTAGTAGTAGCCAAATGGATGTAGCTGGTGGATTGCCTTGAGGAGAATGGCATGAGTCTTCCCTTTGTGATACTCTTAGTATTGCTAGGTTGCAAGAAGATCCAATTCTTGTTGTAAGTAAGCAAGCACTAGTTGATCCTATAGATGACAAAATTGATTCTTCTCGTAAGAATGATTTGTGTCCATCTAGTGCTAGCACTTGTGACTTGAATAAGGGTCCGTTGCCATGTAATGAGAGTATTCACGCACTAGTTGACCCTTGTGAAAACCAAGGTGAGTCTAAGTTCGTATGTGAGTTGCCGGCAACTAGTGAGGGTGTGCACAATGATCAACTTGCTCATAAATGTAGTTCACTACTTGAGCATGTGTATGTTGTACTTGACGAGTCTCAAGTTAGTGATGATGTTGATAGAGTTGATCATGAGATTGGAGATGATTCTTTGAGCATGTTGTGTGATGAAAGCCTTGTTTTTGCTCATAGAAATCGTGGAATAACCAATCGGGTGAAGGTGACCTTGATGTGCTTGAATGTTTAGGGAACCGGAATTGTGCTTGTTCTTGTGAAGGTGGTTTTGATTGTGATCCATTTGCTGCCCGTGGTGGTTTATATCTATGTGTGGATTGGTCCTTTGAAAGAGAAGGTGATATTTGCTTAGGGATTCCATCTACTTCTTCTTTGTGTGTTTCCTATGATGAGCATATTAATGGTTATGAACTTGAAAATAGTGAATACATGCATAAGGAAACAATAGTTGGAGTTGACTTGTGTGACACCTTTCTCTACCCTCTTCTTGTTCATGATATTACTAATGGTAGTATAGAGGGTGCGCCTAATTTTGGGGATGGCACCATAGAGGAAATTGGGAATAGTCGAAACCTATGTCCTTGGGTACTTCACCCATTTGACCCCGGTAACCTTTTGGGATGTAGATATTGTTATACATCCGACTTGATGCTTGGTCAACACGACAAGCAAGGTTTGATTGAGAGTGTTGGTATCCTTCCCTATGATGGAAAGTCGATCTTGTGGACTCACAACCCACTTGATAGAGCCAAGTTGTGCATAGAGGGGAATTTCCAACAAGGTTAAGTGTTCGCTAAAGAAGGGGAGTAATAAAAGGAACCAAGAGAGTTCACCCCTAAGTGTTTCCACTCTTGACCAAGGTATCGCTACTTGTAGGTCAAGGAAAGAGTTCCCTCTTGAAAACACTTTAGATGAATTCCATTCTTATGATGCCCTTCTTTGTGACTTGGTTTTGATGAGAGACCTTTTTCTCAAAGGTGGTTTCATGATTGAGGGCCCAAGGGCAATTATGCCATTGCCTTTTTGGGATATTATCCATGTACTTGCATCCATACTTCACACATTTGAGCTTAAGTTGTGTGGACCACGACTTGTGGATGCCAAATTGAATTTTTTTTGGTGGAAGAGTTCAAGGATGTTAAAGGCTTCTTGTCACCTTCATGGGGTCGGACAAGTTGAAGTATCTTGTAGGACTTTTGGGAGCACGCTTAACATCATTAGTAGAGGGAAACCAAGTTCTTGGGAAAACTACTTATCTTGGATTGGTTTGTTGCATAGTAGTTTCCCTATTCTCCCTAATTGCAAGGCTCCAGTGATGAAATTGCTTCCCTCAGGAAGTTGGTTGAAAGGGAGAGGTCTTATGTACTTACCGTGTCTCATTCTCTCTGTGTGTTCCTATTTGTGAATACATCTTTGAAGAGGATAGTATCCTTAGTACCTTTCTCCATTACATTACCTTTATGCATATGATGATATTCATAATTTTGTTGAATCTATATCGTATGTTGGCATGAATTGCCTAAAAGGAAGAACTTGTATGTGCTTAAATGCTTTGATTTCATCTTTGTGTACATCACGTGCTAAGTTTTTTGAGCCAAATGGCATTCTCATAGATGGTAGCACCTTGGATGATACCTTTACATTTGATTCCTTTCTATACTACCTCTTTGCTTATGATGACATCCATGATAGTTTTGGATTGGCTTTATGCAGAGGTAAGATATTTGTTGGTTGGTTCACTTGTTTGAGTGACATTGCTATATGTTTTTCGTGGACTTTAACTTCAGTTGAGTGACCACTCTTGATGTGGTCTTTTGAAGAGGTGATGAAGCAATTGTCTTATGGCTCATAAGGTAAAGGTAATCTAACCTTTTGTATCTAGTGATGCCATTATGACCATTATGGTTTCCTTACCTCTTGGTGATTTCCTTAGCCAATTCTTTTGTGCATTCTTAAATAGATTTCTAATGTTTAACACGAAGGATCCTTGGTTATATTCCCAGTGTGTACCACCTTTCATGGTGATGCTATTTGTTGTACTAACCCTAACCCTCATGCCATGAGGATGTTGTGTTTGTATGTCCTTTCTTTGCCATGAGCAAGGTGTGGATTCGAGGTCGAATCCTTTTCAAGAAGGGGAGGATGATACGATTCAAATGACCATCTTAGTTTTTGATGACATCATGCGAGTCCAACACATCAAGAATCCGGTTGTGGTCACATTAAAGGCATGAGAACACGCATGGGTGATACGGGTGCAAAGAGTACAAGACCTTTTACAAGGAGCCAAGTTTGGGTTTGCGAAACGTGTGAAGACCTTTTTGAACCACTTCAAAGCGTTGACACAAGTTGAAGAGAGGAGTGGGAGTCTTGCACTCAATGGCCGCCCCTTCATTAAAGGCGTAATGGTCTTTTTACTCATGATAAAGTGTGAAGAAGGAGTTTACACTCCATGGGCGCCCTTTTGTCTACCCTCATTAAGGGCGTTTTGGTCTTTTTGTGCCTTTTCTTTACACTCCATAGGATCCCCTTTTCATTAAGGGTATTTTGGTCTTTTATGTAATAAGCTATAAATAGACTCTTTAGGCTTATTTTATCATTAGTTGATGATTGATATTGAAACTTGAAAGACATTTCTCTTGAGAGGGAGTGTTTGTAGAGTACGACTTGGAAAAGCCACTTGAAACTAGGGCAATACATAGTGTGGATTCACTGGTATCGCATTTTTGCTTAGAAACGTGGGTGCTTAAGGAGGTTGAGTTCCTCTTGTGTCTACGTAAGATCATGGTGTTGCTCACATGAGTCATAGGGGTCTTTAGATTTGATATATCTTTTGGTTCTTATGGTTTGTATGTTCTTATGTCAAGATATCTATCTTTACATTTATGTAATTAGTTTGTGTTTTGCTTCTTGAATTTGTGTGTTGTTGGCTTCTTTAGTATATTCTTCATCTCATTTTCTTCTTTCTTAGCTTGGATCTATATCATAGGCAAGCCTATACAACTTCTTATCCCCGTCTTTCTCCTCTAAAGCCTATATAAGCTCTCGAAAGTTGTTGTCTTAGCCGTCATAACTGCTAACTCAGCCTCTTCCTAGCTAACTTATACTCCCCCGATTCGTCTGTTTCTCCTCGTCATCCTTACTCTCAACCAACTTTGCATAAGCCACTTTCTTAGTCTCCACCTTCCTTTGACTTTTTCGTTCCACCACCAATCCCCCTGGTGATTGCCTAATCGGCCTATCGAGACACCCAACACCTCTCAAGCTGCCTCCCTGATGCAATTGGCGGTCATCGTCCACATATTATCCACATCCCCCCTACTCTCCTAAGCCCCCTTAGTCGTCAACTTCTCCCCTTTCTCCAAAGCACTGGCCAAAGTCAAGATCCCACTTATCTTGGGTCGATCCTCCACACCTATTTTCATTCTGCTCTTCTTGATTTAAGTCCATTACCACTCACCAGTAGCTTATGTTAGGTCGAAAGATTCTCGCTAGGTTTATAGTCTTTACATAGCGCTATATAACCCTTCCTAAGGAGCAAAAAATCTATCCGAGTCTTGGCCACTCAACTACGAAAGGTAATAAGGTGCTCCTTCTTAGGGAAGCTCGAATTCGCTACTACCAACCCAAAAGCCCTAGCAAAATACAAAAGTGAGGCTCCTCCTTCATTCCTTTCCTCGAAATCGAAACCTCCATGCACATCATCATAGCCTCTTGATAACGACCCGATATGCCTATTTAAATCGCCACCTACGAAAAGCTTCTCAGTGCTCGGGACGCCTCTCACCGCCTCATCCCAAACCTCCCCAAAGCTCTTCTTCTCCTCCCCGTCCAAGCCCTCTTGCGGCGCGTAGGCACTAATAACAGGCTAATCTAAGTTGTTAAGCATTAGGTAGATAGGTCTTAGACATCATCTGTCCAAGTTGTCACAGGCATCAGCAAAGAAAGGTGGTTCTTACTTAAACGGGATTACGTACAAAGCATTTTAGTTCTTTGTATGTGGACATTTCGCGTTAAGTTCTTAGCATCAAACTTTCCTACCATTCTCTTGATTTTTAAGAGTGAAAGAAGCAGGACACTTTCTGTTATCCCAGCAGCAACAGTAGATATCCTTATGATACAAAAAGGGAAAAGGGTCAAATTTACCCCTCTATTGGGGAAAATTGGCTAAATATACCTTTTATCATACTTTGAAGTCAAATTTACTCTTGTTGTCATACTTTGGGGCCAAATTTATCCTCTACTTTGGAAAATTGGCTAAATATATCCTTCTCATACTTTGGGGCCAAATTTACCTTCGATGTCATACTTTGGGATCAAATTTACCCTCATTGCTACGAAACTTTTCACATGTACCCTTCCTTTAATAGAAAAGTCCAAATCAACATTAAATGCCCAATTTTTAAAAAACAAAACAAACTCTAATCTAACTAGCCTGACCCAACTCGAGCCACGAAAAAGCCACAAACAAATATACCTCTCTCAATTCTGTTCATCAAATTTTTCCAACAAGATTAAACTACTGGATATTTATCAGTCCATAACTCATGAAAAATGAATTTGCATCAAACACAAATAAATATACCCCTCCCTCAGTTCATGGATCCGCAGAGAGCTTATGAAAAATGACAATTAGCGGTCAAATGCAACAGATTAGGCTCACTGATATTTCTTTGCATGATTGAGTTAAGACGTCTCCTTATGTGCCAATTGTGACATCTCTTCATATCTTATGTTTTTATATGCAATTTGGATCTACACAATTTTTTCATCATGTAATTTGCTCAGAAAACTTATTCACTGATTCTAGAATCTAGATGCATATAAAATTGCACACCAAATTTTGAAATTCAAACATATCAGGAACAGGAGCAGAGTTTGTAATAGACATTTTCTCAAGTTGCATGCTTTGCATTATCCCATTTTATTTTACTTTTATTCATTTATAAACAACTTACCAGTGTTGCACGTTGAAAGAGAAGTATATTTGTTCATTGAAAAAAATTCGACAAACAGAATGGAGGGGGAGTTATATTTATTCGTGTCTCTTTCATGGATCGGATTGGACGGGTTAAATTAGGGTGCATTTTACTTTGAAAAAAGAGTCATTTAACGTTGATTTGGTTTTTCCTATTAAAAAAGGAGTACATGTGAAAAGTTTCCTAACAACAAGGGTAAATTTGACCCCAAAGTATGACATCGAGGGTAAATTTGGCCCCAAAATATGACGAAGAGTATATTTAGCCACTTTTCCAAAGTAGAGGGGTAAATTAGCCCCAAAGTATGACAACGAGGGTAAACTTGACTCCAAAGTATGATAAAGGGTATATTTAGCCAATTTTTTAAAGTTGAGGGGTAAATTTGACCCTATTCCCAAAAGAAAACATACTTGAAGGAAGAAAACATAAAGTAAGGATGTTACCTTTCTACAAGTAGTTATCGGATCATCAGCATAGAATGGAGGGTAACCAATGAGCATTTCATACATAATTGCACCAAGGGACCACCTGCATGTAGTGTATGGTAGATAAAAGATGAGAAATACATTAAGCAAATCATGGTTTATTTTTCTTTAGAAAATAACTAGATATTATGCAACAGGTTAGATAAGAAAAGCATTTTCCTGCAGTCCTCATCAAACTAAGTGAAAACATAGGTTTGTGGAAATGGCCAAGCTATCGGTGAAATTCCAGAAATCCCAAACTATAAATGTGTCTCATTCCACTAGATTCTCTTGTTTTTGCTTGGATGCTATATTTATTTGTTTGCTGCTAATTGGTATTGCTAGATGCAATTTAGATAAGATGGACAAAGAGGTGCCACAAATTTTACTGCCTCTACTTCATTTTATCATAGACAAGGAGTTTAAGAAAAGAAGGATTTCTACGACAGGCTGAATATGACACATCAAAAGTGCCCTTAGTATCTAATGGTTTTAAACGTGTCATGTCAATTCGGATAAAATCAAAATGTGAAAACTGAACAATTTCCAAATATAGAAATATGTCAATCTTTTCAGAGCAGATTGAAAGAAAAGAGTATCTTATAAAATAAAACATAAAGAGTACTGTTTTTTAATTATCATTATCAGTAAAAGGTGCCACCACATATGTTAGAAATCAGACTAATCAAAAGAGAAGTATACGAGGAAAATATTGGAAAGGAAATCCATCAATTAGCTCAATGATCAGTAAAGTTCCCTTGTCAGATTTATATACTAACTTGAACAAGGTTTTGATATTGACATTTAGATATTTGTCAGGTGATCTATTGCAAAAAAGCTAATTCTAATTTCAGGATAAACACTAACCAATCACATTCCATTCCATATCCTTTCTTCAATAGTACCTCAGGAGCAATATAGTCTGGTGTACCAACTGTTGAAAATGCCTTTCAGATGATGGAAGAAGACAAATATTAGTTCAAATACATAATAGAATTCGATACTTTCTAAATAACACAGAAATAAATTAACCATCTACAAAAGTGAATATTAAGATTATATCACAGAGTTATTGGCGCATTGCAGAAAAGCATTCTTCCATTGTCTGAAATACAAGCCAATACAACTTCTCATTCCTTCAATGATCTGGTTTTATACAAGCGGAAGTGTTTGTAACAAGAAAAACTTATGCAATTATAACACAAAAAATTGTATCTTTACACGCATCAAAAGTTATAAATTTATTTTAGGTTTCAAAGGGCATAACAAACAGTAGATTCAAATAACATGCCACTGGATGTTACTCAATTGGAAGTACAATTGACAAAATCTTTTTACTTAAAACATAGATCTTTCATGGTTTAACTGATATAGAAGAGTTTTTTTAAAAAAAGTTAAAGCAGGGCTCAAAGGCCCTTTTATTGAAAAGCAAAATCAGCTATTTACAAAGGCCTAGTCCAAAAATGAACTAATATAGAAGAGAACACCTGCTTCACACTTGATGTCCCATGCTTTTGGTATATTGGAAAATTTGTCCGTTAAGTTATTGTGAACTAACTGAATTATTCAATTTTTGGATGTATTTTTTTATAAGGTAAAAATTTTTATTTCTGTGAAAACAAGAAGTTCACCACCAAATAGATAGCCTACACGAAATATGAGTCTCAACAAAGTACACCAAATTTTATACATAGACTGGAACCTAATGGGTGCCAAAAGAAAATGAGAAACAAGAATTCCTTGTATGTACAAAACTGTTTTCTACATGATCAAAGCTCTCTATTCCTATCTTTCCATGGAACCCATATAAGAGCTAGTGTAACAACATCCTATGCTTTGTTTCTTCTCTTCCTTCTTTCAAAGGCAAAGCCGTGTAGAACTTCTTTCATTATATGTTGTGGATCCATGAAGATAACTAAATTAAGAAATTAATTATATATTACTAGCAGTCTTATTTATTATTCTAGAATAGGATTTACTTTAGCTATCTTTATTAGTATAGAAAGGGTTTTATGTTTTCTACTTTCATAAGGATTAGACTTTCTAGAATAGGGTTTTATGCTTCCTACTACCCTAAGGATTGGACTTATGACTCCTATTCAAAGGGGTTTTGAAGAATAAATCAATAAATCGTATTTCAGCAAAAAGCAAGAGATTGAAGTTCTCTTTTGCATTGAACTCTAAGGTCTCAGCCTCACTTTAACAAGCTAAATTTATATATCGCCACGTGATTTGATCCTTCCCTAAAGATCCTAACACTATACCCAATATTGTCGATTGTACACAACCAATTCAACACTATCCACAACATCTTAGTTACCACCTTGCGTTTTATTTGTTAATCAATAAATTTCAAATTAGTGTCATGGAATGTTGGGGGAGTGAACAATAAGGATAAAAGAACAATCGTCAAAACATTAGTATTAAGGCTGCATACAATAGACCCTTGTGGTCTGACCCTTTCCCCAGGCTTGCGCATAGCGAGAGTTTTAGTGCACCGGGCTGAACTTTTTATATTTGTTTCTAGGAAACTTAAAGTCTAAACTAGAGGGGGGATATCATAGAGGTGGTTAAGTGGATATGGGGAGGTAGATGGGTTAGATTTGCTTGTTCGAAAGCTAGTGGCACAAAAAAGGGTATTATGATGGTGTGGGATAGTAGGATTTGGAAGGGGAAAATACTTGAATTGGTGCTTATACTTTGACTTGAAAATTTGGGGCACAATTGCAAAACTTCTTGAAAAGATATGACACTTGAGCCTAACTCAACCCCAAAAGATAGATCATGAGGGGAGAATTGCCCAAGTACATATAAGGAGAACAATTGTTCATCACGTTTCCAATGTGAGACTCTTTAGGCTCCCACGCATATATATGGGGCCCAACATTGGTGATCATTAATTGGGATGGGTCTGGCTCTAATACCATGAAACGATATGGCACCTGGGTCTAACTCAACCTCAAAAGCTAGCTCATTAGGGGAGGATTGCCCAAGTACATATAAGGAGACCAATTGCGCGTCCTTTTTCCGATGTAGGACTCATGGCACTTCTCGTCATATGACTGGTGTATATGTACCTAACTGCTACAAAGAAAGGAAGACACTGCTAGATGAGATTGGATCTTTAAGGGAACTAATGGAAGGGCCATGGGCTGTATATGGTGACTTTTTCATGTCACCAGAATTAGCTCCGAGAAGAGGAAGTGCAAGAGAAGATCAAGAGTATGGTGGGATTTTTTCGATTTCATAGAAGATATGAACCTAATTGATATCCAGCTTGAGGGATGAAATTTCACTTGGTTCAAAGGGGATAATCATGAGACAACTTCAAGAATTGACAGGATTCTTATTTCTAAAGAATGGGATGACAACTTCAGCAATATCAAGCAATCCCTTTTCCAGAGATTACTGTCTGACCACTTCCAAATAGCCTTACAATATAGTTCTTGGGTCAAGAACACGAATTATTCCAAGTTTGAAAACTGGTGGCTAGGATCTGGAGGATTTACTGATAGAGTTAGTGATCGGGAACTCTTTCAATTTTCTCCTATTGGAGACCAGACTACATTCTTGCCTGCAAAATGAAGGCTCTTACAACGAAGTTAAAGGAATGTGCCAAAAGTGGGCAAGAAAACTTGAGTTCACAAAGAAGGAAGCTGCGTGGTCAGATGGCAAAGTTGGATTTGGTACTTGGTGAGAGAGCTTTAATTACAACAACATACACTTTGGTACTTGGTGAGAGAGCTTTAACTACAACATACCCAATGTATTCCCACAAGGTGAGGTCTGGGGAGGGTAAAGTGTATGAAGTCCATACCATTACCTCAGATGAAGTGCAGAGGTTGTTTCCGATATACCCCTGACTCGGGACAGATAAGAGTATAACAAACAAAAAATATAAAAATAAACAACAAATTGGGATACAACACCACCAGATAATAAAAGAAACAAGACACCAACAGAGTAATACTATAAACTATTTATTCGAAATCACAAACTTCGTCAAAAGACTACAGACAAGAAACTACAGGTATAGATACAAACAAACCACTTCTCCCTACTATTACAACTACACTCCTACCCACTAACCCTCTACCCTAATTCGTGTCCTCCACACCTTCCTATCAAGGGTCATGTCCTCCGTAAGCCGTAACTGCTCCATGTCAGGCCTAATCACCTCTCTCCAATATTCCTTCGGCCTATCTCTACCCCTCCTAAAACCATCCATAGCCAGCCTCTCACATCTCCGTACTTGGGCGTCCGTGCACCTCCTCATCATCATATGCCTGAACCATTGAAAGCTCACTTCCTGCATCTTGTCTTCCACCGAAGCCACTCCCACCTTTCCTCGAATAACCTCATTTCTAACCCTATCTCCCCTGGTAAGTCCACACATCCATCTCAACATCCTCATCTGCGCCACCTTCAACTTTTGGATGTCGGAGTTCTTAACTAACCAACATTCAAAAAGAAAGTCAGTCTTAAAAAAGCTCTCAGGCACAATGTTTGAGGAAACACCCTAACCACTCTAGTCTCTCTCTCTTCCTTTCCGGTGGTCCTTCCGACCACCGGAATTCTCTCATTCTTTCTCCATCCTTTCTTTCTCACTCCTTCTTTCTCTTTCTTGGATAGCCTCAGATGGACGACAACATCTACTTTGTAGTAGGTTTCAAGGCCTATGACGTCACCAGAACACCTGGAACGGCGGGGTCTGGTATGATTGGACAGAAAGGAACAGGAACTCTATCACAAGAACGAATGCTAAGACAATGGAGTGGATTACACAGGTATTACGAGAAGCATCACAAACGAAGGGTAAAGTGGTGACGAGGTGGAAGAAAAAAGATGCCTTTACAGAGGTCTTTTGCTTTAGGAACTACGACAAATATGGTTGTTATATCAGTCTCATAATTGTAAGAGGTAGAAGGAGGGGGGTTATCATTATCCCTGAGTTGACGTTTAACTCAAGCTGGATGAATATAGCGGAAAAGGTGGGAAAATTCATCAACAGACACAATAATGTGATAAACGTGGGAACATAGGTTGGTAGACAATGACACCACATATGCAGAAATGCTAAGGAGCATTAAATGGAGTAATAAAGAAAGAAAGGAGCCGGAAACAGAGCAAATCTTAAGTAGGGGAACAGAATATTCATTAATGACAAAGCAAAAGAATGCAGTAAAGTGCTAAAGAGAAGTCTAGTGGGTTTCTTTGAAAATAGAGCTGGTGAAACACCAACTCTCTCAGAAATCCGAGGTTGGGCAAACAAGCTGTGGAAACAGGCTCATGGCTTGAGTGTATACGAAGTGGGTCATGGCCAATTCCTATTTGAGTTTGCTTTTAGGACCGGCAGAGCAGGTGATTAAGGGGGACTGGGTTTGGAAGAACTCTCCCGTCACCCTTCAATGGTGGAACCCGACAATAGGTACAACGAATGGAAGGGGTAAATCTAAAACAACATGGATCAAAATTGTTGGATTACCACTGCAATTTTGGGCCCAAAGTGTTTTCAAGGCTATTGGAGATTTTTACGGGGGATGGGTAGAGACAGGGGAGGAGACCCAATTACGAAATCATCTGAAATGGGCAAGAGTGAAAGTCAAAAAGGATGGAACAAATATACCAAAAGAGGTGACCATCGAGGAGGATGGAATTTGCTATACCATGCAAGTTTGGGCAGAGTCGCCGGTAAGGATGTCGGCCAGTGGTGATTTGAATTTCTGGTCTTTAGTCAACAGTTGCAACATAGAGAACCGCAGGGTAAAGAAGAAGATTTTAGGTCAAAAGAAATTAAGGTGGCTGTAGTTGGCAAGACACGGGCTATAGCAGAGCCACGTGGAAAAGTTAGTGGGCCTTTAATTGATAAGGGGGACCGGGCCGCTGGAACTAGTGAACAAAGCCCAAAATTGGGATTGGACCTAAAAGATAAATGTGCAATTGAAAGCCCATCAGAGGAACTTAAAAAGTCACGTGAGGTGCAAGAGGGTATTTTGGATGGTTTAAGTGGAATTAGAGATATGGCAGCAAAATTCCTTCAAGAATACCACAATTGGGAATTGTCGTCCTTGAAACAGACGAGAGACCAAGAAGAAACTCCCCCTAAAGGCAAAACACCCAACAAACTGAGAATTTCGAGCAAACTACCATTGAAAAACAGAGCAATGGCCAATCAAAGGAAATTGGGGTAGAACTCTCCAAAAACAGACATGCAAATACAACAGATTCATGATGTGACATGCAAATACAACAGATTCATGATGTGCAACCAATAGCCATGGAGAATCCCGAAAATCAAACTAGCAGCGAAATCGAAGCATTCAACTGGGTAAATTCCCACATCACGGAACTGAGCAAAAATTATGGGGTTGCATTCGAAGGCTTCAGGAAAGAAACTCATGGCTTATTGGTGAGACTTGATGAGAGAAGCTATGATGGAGAAAAAAGGGGTAGAAAGTATAGTGGCCACTCCCAGAAATAGAGGAATTGGAAAAAATGAATTGAAGAATTTGCAATCTAGCTTGAATGAGGAAGTAGATGGCGTAAGGAACAGGGGGAGAGTTCTTTCTTTAACTTTTAAATGAAAGTAAAATTTCTTTCTTGGAGCGTTAGGGGGATTAATCAGATCTCCAGTAGAAATCTGGTTAAGAGCTCTCTGTTGAAATGGAAAGCTGATGGTTACTGTTTGCAAGAGACAAAAGTTAGCAAAAATGTGATGGGGGTTGCTAAACAATTGTGGGCTGGTAGATGGATGAGGTGTGGGTATGTTGAAGCTGATAGAAGCAATGGGGAATTCTACTCAGGTGGGATTGCAGATTTTGGGTGGGAAATTGTGTGGAGGTGGGCAATTTCTCCATCACCTATAAATTTGAAGTTGTTCAAGAATCTTTTTGCTGGTTTCTCACTAGCATGTATGCCCCACACACTAGAAGGGAGAAACTGGAGTGTTGGGAGGAAATAGCAGCAGTCTGGGCTGTGTGGAGGCCCTTGGGTCACTTGTGGAGACTTCAACACAATAAGAGCTACGGCGGAAAGAAGTGGATGCAACCGAATAACCAATGTTACGACAGATTTCTCAAAGTGGATTGAGGATATAGAACTACATGATTCCCATCTATATGGTGGAAATTTCACCTGGTTCAAGGGGAGTAGTCACCACAGTGCTGCTAGATTAGATAGGTTTCTTTACTCAATGGAGTGGGAAGAGTCCTTCAAAAACATTAGACAACAAGTCATGCCTAGAGTCCTATCTGATCATAGCCCTATATTACTCCAATGTGGTGACTGAGAGCAAAGGAGATCCTATTTCAAATATGAGAATTGGTGGCTCAGTGTTGATGGTTTCAAAGACCCAATTCAGGTTTGGTGGGGTGGATTTATAGTAAAAGGTTGTTCTGACTACAAACTCAGTATGAAGTTAAGGATGTTAAAGAAAAAACTAAAAGAATAGAGTAGTATAAATTATGGAGAACTCGCCAACAAAAAAAATAGTCTATTAAATGAGCTGGCAGAGATGGACTTTATTCAAGATTCTAGGATGCTCGCTGAGGAGGAAACAATGATAAGAGCAACAATCCTGATAGAATTGGAAGCTCTAGCCAAAAACGAGGAATCCTGTTGGAAACAGAATTCAAGAGTCCTTTGGCTAAAGAAAGGGGATAAAAACACAAAGTTCTTTCAAAGAATGGCAACAACTCATAGAAGGCTCAATACCATTGATAGATTGGTTATCGGTGGAGAAGAGATTAAAGAACCAGAAGAAATCAAGGAACACATAACTGATTTTTATAAAAAGTTGTACACCAAATCAGAGAACTGGAGACCACCATTTGAGATGGTGGATTGCCCTAGAATAACCAAGAATGCAAGGACCCTTTTCAGAGGATGAAGTGACATATGTCCTTAAACACTGTGATGGAGACAAAGCACCGGGACCAGAAAGCTTCACTATGTGCTTTTTCAAAGACTGCTGGGAACTTATAAAGGATGATGTGATGCAAACAATCCATAATTTCCATCAAAATGAGATGTTTGAGAAGTCTTTAAATGCTACTTTTGTGGCATTAATCCCTAAAAGATATGGAGCAGAGGAATTGAAGGATTTCAGGCCAATTAGTCTGATTGGCGGTATGTACAAAATCATAGCCAAGCTAATCACAGAAAGAATGAAAACAGTAATCGGAAGACTAATTAAAGAGCATCAAATGGCCTTCCTGAAGGACAGACAAATAATGGATGCTGCAATGCTGGCTAATGAACTGGTGGACTCTATGGTGAAGCAAAATGTACCTGATATCTTATGCAAGCTGGATATTGAAAAGTCTTATGACCGTGTCAATTGGAATTTTCTCCTCAAAGTTCTGAGTGACATGGGTTTTGGGATGAAATGGAGGAACTGGATCAAATTTTGTGTGTCAACAGTGAAGTTTTCAATCATTATAAATGGTAATCCAGAAGGTTTCTTTCTGTTACAGAGAGGTTTGAGATAGGGAGATCCTATGTCTCCGTTTTTGTTCATTATAGCAATGGAGAGACTTAATCACATGATCAGGAAGGCTAATAGTTTGGGTTGGCTAAAAGGCTTCTCTGCACATCCAAATAGGGTAAATGCTACAGAAGTTACTCACTTACCATACGCAGATGATTCTTTGGTATTCTGTGGAGCGGAAGTATCACGAATTAGGCATTTAAGGGCAATCCTCACTATCTTTGAGGCTATCTCGGGGCTTCATGTTAACTGGCAGAAAAGTAGTTTCTACCAGTCAACCAAGTAGAGAATATGCAAGGCCTTGCTGATAATTTGGGGTGTCAAGTGGCTTCCCTACCCACAAAGTACTTGGGAATGTCGTCTTTGGGAGCAAAATATAAAAGAGCTAGAAATTTGGTGTGAAGTTTCAGAGAAAAGTGAAAGGAAGTTGGCTAGGTGGAAAAGTCAATATCTATCTCTTGGCGGTAGACTTAATATTATAAAATCAGTTATGGATGCACCCCCAACTTATATGATGAGTTTACTCCGTCTACCAAAAAGCATTGAGAAGAGACTCAATAAGTTGAGAAGAACATTTCTCTGGCAGGGTAACAAGGAAAAACAGGGGTATAATCTGGTCAAATGGGATGAGGTGAGACTGAGTAAAGTTCAAGGTGGTTTGGGCATAAAGAACTCGAGCATTCAGAATACTAGTTTGTTACAAAAATGGTTGTGGAGATTTAGTAGTGAGGATATGAATACTAGTTTGTTACAGAAATGGTTGTGGAGATTAAGTAGTGAGGATATGACACTCTGGAGGAGGTTCATTGCACAAAAATATGGGTTACACTATAATTGGACAACTGATGAGGTCACTTGTACTTTTGGCTGCTCTGTATGGAAATCTATTAGGAGAATATGGCCTGACTTCAATAGTCGGGTGGCCTATAAAGTGGAAAATGAAGCAAAAATTAGCTTTTAGAATGAACCTTGGATAGGGGAAGGGACTCTAAAGGTTTTGTTCCCTGAACTCAACATCATTAGCCAACAACAAACTGCCACTGTTGCTCAAGTATGGAGCCCTCAAGGATGGGACTTAATTTTCAGAAGGGTTCTGAATGATTGGGAGGTGGACAAAGTAGCAGGCCTTTTACTGGCCCTGAATGAGTTCCCAGGCATTTCCACTGAGCTTGATAAACTAGTTTCGAAGCTTCAAAACAAAGGATGCTTCACAGTAAAATCATGCTATTGGGATAGAAACAAAAACCACTCTTTGACTACTGTGTGGCCCTGGAAACTAATCTGGGAGGGTCAAGATTCCATTGAAGGTGTCATGCTTTGTATAGTTGGTGATTAGAAGATCTTGCTTGACCCATGAAGTGTTACGGAGAAGAGGTATATAGATCTGTTCAAGGTGCTCTATGTGTGAACAAGAGGCTGAGGCAAATGGTCATCTGTCTCTACATTGCAAAACAGACAGATCTGTGGAACATGTTCTTATGTATACTTGGGGTAAACTGGACAATGCCTAGGACAACTTTTGAAGTGCTGATTCACTGGCAAGAGATAGGGAGGAGAGGGTCCAAGGAAGATTGGTGGAAATACATTCCAGCTTGCATTTGGTGGACACTATGGAGGGAAAGGAATGAGAGATGCTTTGAGGGAAATGCTAGCAACATCCAAAAGATCAAGAGCAGATGTCTTAGCCTTCTATACTTTTGGTGTAAACAAGACATAGTGGGGGAGCCGGCAAGTTTAGTAGAGTTCATCCGTCAACTGTAAAGAATGAAAGTTGTTTTTTGATGTTACCCCCTGGGGGTTTGTAAATTCCACCTCACCAGTCCTCTGATGAGTTTTTGTGTGAATACAAAAGTTACCATTCTCAAAAAACTAGTCAACACTCCGCCCCATACAACATAGTCGGTTGGAATGTCACTCTGTAGAACTTACCTTTAAACTTAGGAGGCCCTTCTTATCACACAAGACTCCCGAAACGAACCTCCACTTTAACCATCCCGCACTAATATTGTGTGTGACATCCCCGTCAATCTCTCTATTCCCCTGAATCATAGACCAAAATACTTGAAACTATCCCTCTTCGAATGGCTTGAGAATCTAGCTCCACTACCATGTCCACCTCATGCGTCAAATCACTGAATTTAAGTTTCAAGTACTCCGTCTTGGTCGTGCTCAACCTAAACTCTTTAGATTCTAAGGTCTGTCTCCAAACCTCCAACTTATCATTCATTTCTCCCCAAGTCTCGACAATTAGTACAACATCATCAGCAAATAACATACACGGCACCTCCCCTTGAATACATTGTGTCAAAACATCCTTACTAAGGCGAAAAAAATAGGCTAAGAGTCAATCCCTGATGCAACCCTGTCAAAACAAGAAAAGTGGTCTGAATCTCCTCCTACCGTCCTCACACGAGTCCTCACTCTATCGTATATGTCCTGAATCGACCTAGTGTATGCCACGGACACACCTCTACTGAATCTCCCTAAGGACTTTATCATATGCCTTCTCGAGATCGATGAACACCACGTGCAAGTCATTCTCCTTTCCCTAAACTGTTTCACTAACCTCCTCACGAGGTGAATGGCCTTAGTAGTCGAGCGCCCTGCATGAAATTGAACTGATTCTTGAAAATAGTCACGATCCTCCTCAGCCTCAACTCTACCACCCTTTCCCAAACCTTCATAGTATGACTCAACAACTTGATACCCCTATAGTTGTTGCAACTCTAAATATCCCCCTTGTTCTTATATAATAGAATCATCGTACTCCATCTCCAAGCTTCGGACATTTTCATCATCCTAAAAATGACATTAAACATAGTTGTCGGCCATCCCATACCTGCCCCGCCAATACTCTTCCAAAAATCCATCGGAATCTCATCTGTCTGTCGCCCGACCCCTCCGCATCTTACGAATTACACCCTTGATCTCCTCAACCTTGATACGCCTCGTAAGTCACCAGCAGAAAACCTTTGTCCCCTCATCATTCAAAAGTCAATGGAAATAAGACTGTCACAACCTCCTAATGTGGGCATCTCCACCAACACTTTTATCTGAGGAGGAAATAGTTAAAGAGACTCCAATTTATATGACGTATGAGGAACTTGTCGAGAATGAAGAAATTTCATGCATTTCATGCAGACAAAAGTCAAAGACTATGGATAAAAGAAGGGGATAGGAACACAAAGTTCTTCCATAAAATGGCTAATGCTCATAAGCGGTTCAACAACACCGACCAATTGCTAGTGCAAGGAGAATTAATTGAGGATTCAGTCAGAATTATTGGTGAAAATTATTGATTCTATCAGCAGCTATATACAAAATCTGAAGAATGGAGGCCTTCCTGTCATTTTGAGAGTTGCCCAGTCATTTCAGAGGAAGACACGGAGCTCCTACACGGCAGGTTTGACGAACAATAAGTATTGAAATGCTTGAAACTGTGTGCAACTGATTCAGCTCATGGTCCCAGATGGTTTCACCATGAGTTTCTTCATCAAATGCCGGGAAGTGGTGAAACATGACATAAGGAATGTTATTCAGAACTACCATGACTAGGAAGGCTTTAAACTTCCAGAACTTCAACTTATACAGCCCATGTTGCTTTCACACATTATTTTGAAAGACTTGCTCAGATGGGTACGGAGGAGTGGGTGTATGGTCTCACTGGGCTTAGGCTCACCTAATCCACTCACTGCTCTTTGCAGATCCGTCTACTAGTGCAACTGATACATTCATCTTATGAAGTTTCTCTTTTCAGACTATGTACTCCAGACATGTCTAGGTTTATCTTAGATGCTCCTTGACGATTGTATTTGGGCTACCATTTCAGATATTGTATCTTAGTTTAGACTCACTGTTTTGAGATATCCTTTTCATTTATGTTACGGATTCCTACTAAGATGTTTCTTTTACTATGCTTTGGGTTGTATTATTGGTTCACCTAGGTTAGTGTTTGTTGGGTGCCATGTTGCAAAGCCTGAATCTTGTTTCCGTGAAAATCTTCACACAACACAAAGAAGAAAACACATATATCAGTAATATAACATACCAATTTCCTCCTGTTTATCTGCCAATGATGAAGTTTTTCACGGGGGCTTTTCCACTTATTTCCATCATTGGTATCCGGGAAGTTGCTATCTATGTCCATAGGATCCTTTATATTCTCATCATACATAGCTTCATTTTCTTTTAAGGTAGATAATGTTCTACAATCAAGAGGCTTACAGAGACCAAAATCAGAGAGCTTCGTGTGACCATTTTTGTCCAAAAGAAGGTTGTCAGGTTTGATATCTCTGAAAAAAAAAAAATCAAAAACATGAGCACCAAAACAGTCGCAACGTTGAAAGAACCATGCCTCAAGAAAGCTATTACATACTTGCATTCAATATTATGCACATAAATTATTGTAAGTCTTAATCATCTCATAACAATAACTTTCACAAATCGGAAGTTGATGCAAACATACCTGTGAATGTAATTATGCTTGTGAATGGACTCTATAGCTAGGACACTCTGAGCAATATAAAACTTAGCTACACTTTCAGACAATGTGTCTTCTCTCATCAGCAGAGTCATCATGTCACCGCCAGGAAGATACTCCATGACAAGGTAAAGATATTCAGCATCTTGGAATGAGTAGTATAATTTTACAATGCAATGGCTGGCCACTTCAGCCAGTAAATTTCTTTCAGCTCTCACATGCTCCACCTGCCAAAATCAATTTTTCAATAAGGAATCATGTTGGGGATATATTACATTAGAATACATTATGTAGAAGCAGATGTCACATGCAAACAGGATACAGACCCCACCCCTCTAACTTTCTACTAAATAGAGGATGCATGAGTAGCTCTCCAGTACACCAACCACGAGTCTCAATCTTCATACAGTGTACAGTGGAAAAAAACGTTAATATGACCAATCATTTCATTTCATGAAGGGAATAATCGACCTTGGTTGGATCATTTCTGTTTCTCGAAGGCAATAAGGTTCTTCATTTAAGGAATCAATGCCGAACCTACATGAGAAAGGGCTCGAGAAGAAGTTCTTTTTTTTTTTTAACAGGTAACATGTATGTATATATTAGGAACCAAAACTGTACATGGGTTTAGCGAAACCATATTTACAAGTGTAGGCTGAAAACGAAAAACTAGACTGCAGCCCTATACAGAATCTAAAATATCAACCAAGAGATAGTATCATATCTGAATTTTGATACACCAAAAACAAAAAAACATACGAATTCAACTTCATCTCCTGTTCTGAGTTCTCCTTGTTCTCAAAACATCTGGAGTTCCTCTATTTCCAGATAGACCACCAAATACATACATGGACAATTCTCCATCTACTTTTGTCTTTAGCCTGACCTCCTGCTTCACCCCAACTAAAAAGAACTTCTGACATCTTGCCAGGAATTATCCAAGTTATGCCTCTTAAGATAAATGAAAATTCTCCAAAGCTGTCTTACAATGTAAAAAGAGATGGTTAATTGAATCTTCTTTTTCTCCACATAAGAAACACCTGGAACAAAGTGGTAACCCTCTCCTCATTTTTTCCTGAGTGAGAACAGGCCCCTCAGCCAAAAGCTAGCCAAACCAAGCTACTTTGTATGGAATTTTGTTTTTCCATATTTGTTTCCATGGCCAGTTGTCAATCTGTAGATTTGACTATATTCACCTTAAGTGCCACTGCTATATCCTTGCCACCACAGTCTATCAGCCCAACTGTTCCACTGAACAGTTCCAAATGTTTGAAGAATCCATTCACCCTGGATATTTCCCAATTATTAAGGCTTAAGCATTTCTTCTGAAAGTGATATCCCAACCTTGAGGAGACCATGTATCTCACTGTCTTCTGCTGGGGCTCCAGAAGAAAGTTTAACACTATTAAGTTTTAAAAGATAAGTTATCCAGTAAAACGAGGAGGACCACAGTGACCCCTTTAAACTTAAAAATAAAATATAGACCAAGAAAGCATGTCATGAAATTCTCTGAAGGATCCTGAAATACATTGAGATTTAAAAGGAAAGAATATTGAACAAAGAGATCTGCAACTATTCTAGTGATAGACTTATTTGTTTTGATATCAGTTATCCGGGCCAGCTAGCAAGCACCTCAATTAATGCAACAACACGTCCAGCCCAAAACCACAGGTTGCCAAAGTAATCCAAACCACCAAATTGGAGGAAATGGGGTGAATCATCTAGCATCATATGTTATATAACGAAAAAACAACATCATATAACCTGTGGTGATAAATGATATCAGCTAAATAGACAAATATGGTTTCTCTTATAAAGAAGAGAGAATTATGAAACAATTATGAATGAAAATCTTTTAGCTTTAAATTACAAAGAACCCAATGAAGAAATTCTAATTTTGAAGTAATCCTAACTTCCTACCTAAATTCAAAATCTTGGTCAAAGTTGATGGGATGATGTAACTATGAAATGTACTGACTACTGTATAATGGCAGCCATTTCTACCTGGCAAAAGACCAGTGCAGAAATACCTGAAAGTACAGTTACACAAGAGCCCAAGAGATCACACACGATGCAGGATAGAAAACTAGTTAGCACATGCCTTTTGGATGATTCTCAAACTAGTCCATTTGCATTCCGGAGATGAAACTTGAATCAGACAAGAGTACTAAACTCTGACACTCCAGGATGTATTAAGAATTCTTCTTTACTTGCTTTTACGAGTTTTGGATGTTAAAAGCATTCAAGAGAAGCTGAATGGGAGTTTCAATAACCATGTATCATCCAAACTAGTGGAGGACGGCCATAATCTGTTATATGACCTGCTCTGTTCCCATTCATATAACTCCAACAGTAGTAAACAATTTGTCGGTTAAGTCAAAACAGATTTTCCTAAAACCAGAAGTTCTGAATCAGATACATATCCCTTTCAAAACCTAATGTAAGTGTAACAACAATAACTAAGCCTTAATCTCAACTAGATGGAATTACCGACATTGATCCGTGCCATTTTTATCTATTCTTAGTTAAATCCACATTAATTCCTAGAGATTGTAGGTTGGACGGGAGTTTGTCCAAAGAAAATGTATCAGCACTAAAGTCAGCTCATAAATTTGGTCGTCTTTGCACATGCTCTTTGCATAACATAAAACCCCTTTCATAGAAAATACTAGTGGTGCTAGTGAGTATAATATTTTTAAAGATGAAACGGGACAGTAAATGAATTAGAAGGTTTCTGCAGGATATCCCCAGAGATAAAAGTTCTTAATCTGTCTCAAAAGTGAATAGTAAGATTCAGATACAAAGGTTGAACTGTGGAATTCTTGGGCTGATCTTGGATATCAAATTCTCCACCTATGGAAACTTTTTGAGCATGGTAACAATATATTAAAATCAGCACAAAGTCAGTGCTGGAGCCATATTTACCAATTGAAAAAGCCACAATAGTATCCTGTACTATCTTACAAAGAGTCTAACATGTCAAGTAAGGCCTTTGTATCATCTACAACACATTGATACCTTTCTAACACCTCTTCCCAATTTCCTGAGATTTGTTTTTCTTGAGCCAAGAGATAGTCCTACGTAAGTGGTGGGCAAGAATCCACCTCACAAGCTAAACTAGCTGCTAAGATCCGGATATTAGCAACTTCATTAATGGGAAAACATGAGCCAACATAGCATTTGATGCCATCATTCGAGGCCAACACACGAGGAATCAGGCTTTGGTCACATTGAAGGCATGAGAATATGCAAGGGGAAACCATTTTGGACACTCAAAAGAGCAATTCTGTGTGTGGAAGGTTGCTTGGAGGCTTACCTTGATGACTACCCGAGAGCTCCAAAGGATTGCACATGTTGAAGCGTAAAGTGGAGTCTCAACACTACAAGGCCGCCCCTTCATTGAAGTCCAAACGCTCCATGGCCGCCCTTCATTAAGGGTATTTTGGGGATTGCACATGCTGAAGTGTGAAGGAGAGTCTTAACACTCCAAACACACCATGGCTGCTCCTCTCGTTAAGGGTGCTTTGGTCATTTTATCTTTCATTTGTAATAGACTATAAATAGTCCCTTGTTAGGTCATTTGCTCCTTAGTTTTTGATGATTATATTTTGAAAGAAACATTCTTGAACTCCATTGGGGGAACTTTTAGTGTAGGACTTGGAAAAGCCAATATTGATCTTTGCTTAGAAACGGTGGTTGTAAGACGGAGTTGATTCCCTTAGCGGTCACCATAAGAGCTTGGTGTTGTTATTACGGGTCTTAGGGGTCTTATCGTTTGATACACGGTTTGGTTCCTATTTCTTGTAATCTCGTATGTCAAGCTATCTATCTTTACTTTATTGCATTTGTTGTGTTTGTTTCTTGTTATCTCTAGTTGTTCTCGATTTTGTGTTGCTGCCATAGCTAGTTATCATCTTGTTCTCAGTTTTTAGGCTTGCTGTTCTAGCTGGTTTTTGTGTTTCGTAGTAGATCTCGTATCATCCAATTTACATGTAAGTCCTGAAACAGCTTTAGAAATGATCAAAATCAGCCTCATGTGCCTTAGTTGATCAACACTAGTTTTATAGAATACAAAAGAGTCATCTGCAGAGAGGAAATGAGACAGCCGTCTATGTTTACCACTTTTAAACCCTTCTATCCAACCATTCCACCTTGCCCCCTTCAACATGATATTTAGCCCTTTTATAGAGATAATGAACAAGAAAGGTGATAGTTGATCACCTTCTCTTAAACTTATTTCAGAAGAGAAAAAACCTTCTAAGGAGCTATTAACAAGCATGAAAAAATCTAACAGATACAAAAGTATATCCAATTGTCAACTTTCTCCCCAAGTCTATATTCCTTAAGAATCTTAATAAGAAAGTCCCATATGGTCATATGCCTTTCCAATATCAAGTTTACCGAAAAACTCAGGCACTTGTCCTTCAATTCCGGTATCCACACATTCATTGGCAATCAAAGCAACAGCCATAATCTGACGAACCTCCAGAGAATATCAGCAGAATTGCTAAAACTAGGCACATAATGATAAAAAAGCACAGAAATAATGGAGGCAACATTTCTCACCTGTCCTCTGATGAGCATTTCAGATTTCTTTAATTTCTTCATGGCATAAATGTTGCCAGATTTCTTCTCCCTGCATAATCTTACCTGCAAAGCACATGTATCCACGTATTAGAATCAGGAATGGTTCTGTAAAAAGATAAGTTCAATAGCAGCACAATCCATGTACACCGAAGAGGAAGATATTAGTGAAGATAGTCATTTCAATTTCTCCACAAGGATAATTGAATACTGACTCAAACTTCAACCATGGAAGCCAACAATGAGCACTAATGATAACATAGATATCAGATCAGATGGAGAAGATAATCATGGTCCCAGGAGGTGCAAAGCCATTATAGTCTCCACTCGTCCCTAAAATAGAATAGATAGTTCTTTATGGACATGAGGTGAAACTTCATTGATTGAAAGCTTGTTCTTGTGTAGTCATGGCCCGAGGCGGTGCTAGCCATTATTGTCCCACTCTTCCCTAAAATAGAATAGATAGGTTTTCTTTGGGACAGGAACTACAACTTTTCATTGAAAGCTTCATTCTTGTGTTGTCTGTTTTGGTAGAACAACTTATCTTTTAAAAAAGATAACTGATTTTGGGAAATTCCTGCAATCATTGCTCAGGTTAGACTTTAGACTAATTGTGTCTGTATGTTGTTATTTGACGTCGAACATTGTAGGCGTCCATAAAATGAACCTTGGGCCTAAGTCCCAAAACTTAACTCATGAGATGAGGGTACTCCAATACAATAGAAGGAGAAAACAACACATACCCTTTGGGGTCATTTGGTTGGAGGGATTGAAAAAAGAGAAAATGTTCAGATAGCCTTGTACTAATCCTCAAGATTTGTGTCATTTCAACTATTGCATACCAGGAGAATAGTTTAAAGTGAGAACTCAAAATGGCATGTACTTTCTACTTGCCCCATAAATTTTATTGGTTGAGATTTGACAGTATACGGAATTTTAAATAATTATTGACTTTTGTGTTATGTTAATTGTGATGATAACATATTACTCCCTCCGTTCCTAAATAAGTACTCTTTTTAGCTTGGGCACATCCTTTAAGAAAATACTCATTCTTAGAAGACAAAAAGTGTTTTTACTAACTTAACCTTAATAAATACCCCTTGAAAAAGAGGTAGCTCTTTAGTAGTTTCTTGGTGATGTAAAACCGTCTTTAAATAAAGAAGGGCAGAATAGGAAAAAGACCATTAATGTCTTCTTGATTATCTAAATGAGCACTTATTTAGGAACAAAATAAAAAGGCTAAAAGAGCACTTATTTAGGAACGGAGGAATAACTGTGCTGGCTGAAAAGTTTGTTCCATAGAGAAACTATTCTAAATTAAATTAAAACATTAAATGAATTTGAACTTTTCTCAACTGATGTACCGAAAGGGACAATTTGAACTTTTGCAATTTGTGAAAATTGCAATTTTATGACGGGAAATGTCAAACCTTTTGCGCACAATATGAAGTGTCATACTGATGGTAGGAATAGATTACTACTTTCAATTATCAGTTTCTCTATATCCAAACATTTGTATGAATATAATGCAAATACAGTAGCAGTGGAAACAGATATAAATATACATATATGTATATACATATATGTGTGTGCGTTATATATGTGTGCGTGTGTGTATATATTCTCCTATATAATAAGTCACGGTGTGGCAGGTGAAGCACACACCACATCGTCGACATCCCTGCTTGCCGTCATTTGACGTGCTTGCTCCGTAATTTTACTATATCATCTCTAATTAATTATTATATGTCATTTAAATATTAAAAATATTAATTATATTTAACAAATAAAAGAGAAATTTATTATATATCTGCTTCAGCTACTTCAACGATAATTTTACTATATCATCCCTAATTAATTATTATAAGTCATCTAAGTATTAAAAAATCGATAATATATAATGTTAAATTAACTTGACGTCTTATATAAAGTCGTCTTAATTATTTCAATAGATATTTTTTATAGTAATTTTGCTATATCACTTCTAATTAGTTATTATAAGTCATTTAAGACATGTTTGTACTATATCATCCCTAATTAATTATTATGGTCATTTAAACATTGTGCTAATTAAATTAGAATAGAAAAAAAAAATTATAAATCATAAGAACTAAAAAAATATTATTTAAAAGACATAATTGACTATTAATGACACAAAAGTTTGGACAAGGAGAATAACATATATTATTTGAAAATTACATAAAAAGTATTACTATAAATTACAATAGTTAATAATTTAAAATATCTAAAAAAAATAATTAATCTGTTATATATTCAAGAAAAATACATAAATTACAACATTTAATAACTTAAAATACCTAAAAAATAATTAATCTGTTGTATATAGCAGAAAATACGTAAAAAATTTATTAATCACAATAATTAACAAGTTAAAAAATTTAAAGGATATAAAATATTTGGTTGACTCTCGAAATTAAATAAATGTCACTTAAATTGAAATAGAAAAAAACTTATTATAAATCTCAATAATTAAAAACTTAAATTATTTTTAAAATATAATCGATTATCAATGCCACAAAAGTTTGGACAAAAGGAGTATCATATTTTTTAAAAAAATTACATAAAAGGTATTCTAAATAAAAAGAGTTAACTAACTTAAAATATTTTATTATATATTTCATAATTACTATGTGAAAAGTAAAAAAAAAAATAATAGAATCTCGAAATTATATGGGTATCATATTAATAATTTAAAATATTTTTATACAAATTTCATTAATCTAAATATAATAATATATGCCTAACTAAGAAAATTTTCAATGATCAATATTGGGACGTGCGTAGCACGGTTGTAGCCAACTAGTATATATATGTATATGTGTGTGTATCTATCTATCTATCTATCTATCTATACATATATATTTGTGTGTGTGTATATGTACACATAATATATATGTGTGTGTGTGTATATGTGTATATGTACACATATATATATATGTATATGTATATATGTACATATATATATATATATATAAGGGTAATGGAAGCAGAAAATTATGAAAGGAAATTCTTTACTTGCAATCTGAACAAACAACAGACCTTAAAGGGATGATACTGACCTCACCATAGGCTCCTCTGCCAATAATCGTTAGAAGTTCAAAATCATCCACACATATTTTGTGCCTCTTCAGTCTCATATACTCTGTCTCCTTTTGCTCTAGATCTTTCATTAGATGCATTTGCTCTTCTTTAGGCACATCTGAAGATGCTAGCTTTCTTTCTAGAATCCAACGCCTATTTTTAAACAATATTGTAACAAGGAAGAGATTGAGAGAAGTGTACCTTAGTTATACTCTCAAGCTATTGTGGGTTCAAATAGTGATGCGTACATTCTAAAATAGAAAGGATTAACAAGATTATAGATTCTACAGGAAATTAACATTCATAGGTATAGTTATAGTTATAGATCCTAAATGCATGCATGCATGTGTGTGTGTGTGTGTGTGTGAGAGAGAGAGAGAGGGAGATAAAAAGAGAGGGAGAAATAATATATTTATAATCTAAGTTGCTCGGACTAAGGTGCGGGTGTCCGATATGGGTGCGGATCTAGAGGTCAGATCCTTCATGATTTAAATTTTAATATTCGGGGTATGGGGTATGGATCCACGTACGAACATAGGCATGCGGATTTGACTAAAAATCATTGAGATGCTAGTCTTAGTGAAGTATAGTCAAGGAAAATATCAAGATTTATAACTGAACTCTGGAAAAGATTTTGATATTTTGCTTAAACTTTAAACTGTTAGTTTTTTTTTTCCTTTGATGAAATATTGTGATGGAGAAAGATTCTTACATACAAGACATAAGGAAAGCATCTTCGCATACATGTATGTAACAAAAGCAAATAACATCGTATGAAACTTGATTTTCTACAAAAAGCACCCAGTCTTTTATAACACGTATCTCATACGTGCTGCTAATTTACACTACCACATAAGGATGATACCCAAAACAAAAAGTTGATCACCATTTATATCCGTCGGAAATTACGTTAAACTACATTCCATGGTAGATAATACTGTAATTACTCTTCCCTCAGTTATGATTTATACAGTGATAAATTTCTAAATATCATTTTGATAACCGTGGTGTTTGGGCCAACTTGAGCACACCCCAACTAACTGCAGTGGATGCCTACCACCTCTCACCCGCAACAATAAGTACCGAATAACTGTGTCCACAAAGGCTAGGACATACGAAAAGAATCATCTAGTGCTTTAGTCTCTGCTGGGATTGGGACAAGAAATCATAAAACTGCTCAATCTGATCTCTCTAATTGACTCCCAATTTGGCATTTGCAATTTTGCCACTCACACCACATAAACGAACTAGTCAATCTGAACCCAAGTTACCAAAAGCAAAAAGAGCAAAAAGGCTCTAAGGTTTGTTGGGGCTTAAAGCGCAAAGCACAAATAAAAGTGTGGGCTTCAATGAAAAAGGCGCAAAGGGAGATAAAATAAAAATATTTACGTTTAGTCCAAGACTAATAATTATAAGCACGAATAACAAATATATGACCAAAGAAATTAAAAAACAATTACGATAAAGTGAAATATCAACGGTTTAGTGTCGCCTCTTCAGAAGAGACTCATTGACAAGGAAAAGTATGTGTTAAAAACTTGACGACAATAGTGAAGCTCACATAAAGCAAGGGAAAGCGCTCAACAAGTTTTGAGCCTCGCTTTAGGGCTTAAGAGTGGCTTTGATAACAGTGCATGAACCTTTAAAATTTGGATCATCCATAAACAACCAACTTTTTCTTGATACATGGTGTTGGGACAACTTTCTTTCGCGCACCTCGACTAAATCCACAAGATACCTACCACCTCCCACCAGCAACAGATACCAAATAACTCTGTCTACCAGAGCTAGGACATACGGGAAGAACTCTGTCTACCAGAGCTAGGACATACGGGAAGAATCACCTTCTTTTTTTTGGTCTCTGGTTCATTGACCACTAGGCCACACCCTTGGATCCATAAACAACCAACTTAAAGTAAGGCTGTCAAATATACAAATTTCACTGTTTTACAATGACACCAAAGTCAAATGCTTAGCCTCAGTAACAATAATATGTCATCATAGGACGCCTAAGCACTCCAATTTACCTTTCAATGAATTTATTCCCCTCTCAATCCCATCCAAACTTTGGGATTGGACAGGCTACACTTTTTTTTTATACAGGTAACTTATATTCCTCAACATTCAAGGCTATGCTGGCCACCTCCAAAAGTAATTACAGATACGGAAACAACAAAAATATTTACAAAGAACCTATGAAATCCACTAATTGGATTTCCTCTTCTATATTTTGTTCTTTACACCAAAAACCTAAGGAAGTAATTACTGTCTATTTAATCTTTTGTATTGAGCATTCTTTTCCTTAAAAAATCCTCTGGTTCCTTTCCTTCTAGATATTCCACAAGACACAAGCAGGTACCGTCCTCCACCACTTCTTTTGACTCTTGTTGCCTCCCCTTCTAATCCAACAACTCATTACGTCTGTTGTGTGTTCGGGCCCACACCAGTTTAGGCGAGCTAAATTGAAGGATAAAGCCTATACTTGTGTTGTTACTTTGCAATGCAAAAATAAGTGTTCATTGGTTTCCAGAGCCTCTTTGCAAAGTAAGCATCTAGAGGCTATGTTGATGCCCCTTTTCCGTAATGCTTCATGAGTCAAGCAGGCTCTTCTAGCTACCAACCAGACAAAACAGCTACACTCTTTCAAACACTACTCCATGGCCTTGTTTTCCTTCCTCCAGTTACAAATAGACCCCACTTATACAATCTGTTGACAGAGAATCTTCCATCAGGGTGTTGTCTCCGTAATAGTGTGTTTCCAAGTTAGTGCCCGGGAAGCCTTCTATCATATAAAGTAGTTCAATTACCCATTCTATCTCTCAGTCATTTAACAACCTTCTACAAACCAAATTATTCCACCCTTGTTGAGACCACAACTCACTAATTCTACTATCAGGATGTACACTGATAGAATAAAGTCCAGGAAACAAACTTTGAAGAGATCCTTGACTAGTCTAGTCTTTTTCCAGAATATAACCTTATCCCCTCCCAACTTTAACTTTTGTATAAACTCTTAGAGCCGGCCAAAAGCTTATGATAATCCTTCAAACTCCAACTCCATAAGTGGTTGTTACTTCACCTGAACACTATTGTCCTTCTTGGCCGAATTTATGTTGTATCAACTTTTTCCATAGTGCATGCTCCTCTTGGTTGTACCTCCATGGCCACTTGCTAAACAAACTTTTGTTCTGTAACTTGAGATTTCTTACTCCCATACCCCTACCATTCCTGCCTTGTTGAATAGTTGCCCATTTTACTAAATTGAAACTACTCTCAATTTATTTCCTTGCTAGAGGAAATTCCTCCTCAAAGCATCCAGAGTTTTGATCACCTCACTAGGCATATGGAAAAGAGACATAACATATGTTGGTAAGGAATCTAGCACAGAGTTTATCAAAGTGACTCTACCTTCCAGAGTACCAACTTCCTCTTAGTTTTCTCAATAATTCCATCCCAAATAGTAATTGCTTTATGTTTTCCCCCCAATGGCATGCCTAGATAGACTGTTGGTAGCTTCTCAACCTTGCACCTCAAGATGTTTGCTAGTGTTTATAACTGTTGAACTTTTTTTACGGGAAAGATACTGCTTTTTCTCCAGTTAACTTTGAGTCCAGAACAAGCCTCAAAAACTACCAGAATCACCCTTAAATAACACAATTGTTCCAGGTAAAAGCAATAAGCCCATCCAAACAAGCCCTAAATCAACTCTAATACAGTTAAGCTAGTACTAATGAGTTGAAAAATCTAAAAAATGCTCAATATCAGTTATAAGCTAAGTTAAAAATCTAAAAAATGCTCAATATCAGTTATAAGCTAAGTTGCTCGGACTCGGCAATTTCGGTGCCGCACCCGTGTCGACACGACACTGACACGGGTAAGGGTGTGGGATCGGGTGTGTTGACCAACAATTCGGAGAAAAATTAAAAAATTGATATCTCAAAGTAAAGATTTGAATAGCTCGGAAACAAAATACCTTCAATTCTGCTGCTACATAGTAATTTATGTCAGTCCTTCTTCCTCTTTTGAAGCCTTTTTCTTGGTAAATCTTTTTGTTCGAGTGGCTGTTGCAGGTATTGTTCTCAATGTTACAGGTTTCTGAAGCCGAGAATTGTCTGTGCCATGGTGGACAACTAGATTGTGCGCAAAGTGATATTATATTGTTTTGAAAAAAAAAAAGATATCCAAAACATGTAGTTGGGGACGAAGATGGAGGAGAGAAGACAAAGCAGAGGAAAAGATGAAGAAGACGACTGTTTAGTCACCTAACACTATTTGTTTTCTAATTGACCTGCACTCCTTTAATAGCTGCCACGTTCATTATTTGTTATTAAGAATAAACATTACAATATTTTAATTAAATGAGATGAGCTTTCCATATTAAATAGCTGCATCTTTGATTATTTATTATTAAGAATAAATAATTTATCTTTATTTTGATTAAATGAAATAAGCATTGTATATTAATTAGAGTTTATAAAATAAGGATAAATATTATAATTATTTAATTATAAATTAAAGATTAATGTATATGCTTTGAAAGCACACATTTTTTAATGAAACCAAATCTAGCGTAAGTATATATTAAACATATTAATATTCTCATTTTTTATTAGTTTTAAAATACTTGTCAATTTTGAACTATATGTATAAATTTTTTATTTTTTTTCCGAGTCCCCGCACCCGTATCTGTATCCAGATCCATATCCCCGAATCTCAAAAATTCGATCGTGAAGGATCTGACACTCGGATCCGCACCCGAGTCCGACACCCGCACCCGAGTCTGAGCAACCTAGGTTATAAGGGTCAAGTTGCACTAGCTACATAGAAAAAGTAAGCATTTAGCTTTCACAAGAGTGATTTGGGTTTGAGATTCCATCAAAATATATACGGTCACTTTCTGTCCAAATATACCAAAGCATACTTGCAGGTCCCCTTAACCTGACTTTCTCAATAGCTCTATCAACTTCCATAATCTCCAGCTCTCATTGGCATCCTAGATATTGAGTAACATAACCCTACTCAGTCTAAAAATAGAATAAAACATGCTCGAGATCTCTACTGCCCAGTGAAGGAATAGGTGTGATACACCCCAAGGGCCCCCAAGGCATTTAACAAGGACCTAAACCCGTGAACTTCAACATTGGCAAGGGTTATTCATGAAGAAGGATGCACTTAAGTGCATTATAGAATCCTCCCGAGGATTTCATGTATTCGTGATAACATCTGATGAGTCATATGTTGAGAAGATGAAGAATTAGGCTTTTTGATGAATTCAACATCCAAACAAGGCCCTTACTGGCATTAAGGGTAAAAATGTAATAACATAGGGTCTTCATTATTTGCTTAGTATAAGCAGCTTCTTTTATGTTGGAAGACTGAGAATTTCATGACAAAAAAATACTCCATTGTTATTGAGAGATTATGAGAGCTTGCTAAGTTTTAAGTTATTTCTTGTTTGGAAAAAATAGGTGCTTAGGATATCAATTCCCTTGAGGTTCTTCTTAGAGTTAGGTGCTCATTGGGATATTTGAAGAAGATCACTTTAATTTAATGAAGTTGGTTGTATTTGATTCCCAATTTGTGTCTATTTATTTATCTTCTCTTGTCTCTTTGTTCAGCCTCTTATTATTAGTCTTAATCGTGCTTCATTTTCTTGTTAATCTTACCTTCTGTTTTAGGGTTTGTATCATTTGGTATCAGAATCAGGTTTATGTTTGTTTTCACAAATCTTAATATTGGGATTTTGATCTCTTCAAAAATAAAAATAACAACAACAACAAAAAACCCAGTGTATTCCCACAAAGTGGGGTCTGGGGAGGGTAAGATGTACGCAGTCCATACCGCTACCTCCGAATAAGTAGAGAGGTTGTTTCTGATAAATCCTCGGCTCAAGATAAAAGGAGGGATGCAACATGAAGACTTACCAAGGGGTCACCCATCCTAGTACTACTCTCGCCCAAGCACGCTTAACTTCGGAGTTCTAATGGGATCCGGTGCGTCAGTGCTGGTATAAAAATAAAAAACTCAAAAACCCCATCCCCCCAAAAAAGAATCCAAATATTGTTTGGTTTTGTTTGTTTTTCTTGACACAGATCTTGATTCTCTAGTTTTTTTAGCTTAAATCTTGAATTTCACTTGATTTGGAGATGTAGAATTCAAGATACCATGAAACAGTTTTGAGCTTTTGCAACTTTGTAGAGTTTGAAAAGTAGGTTTATTTTTAGTTTGATTTTGAAGGCTAATAATTAGTGGGGATTGTTTGTGGCGTTGAAAGGAGCGCGTTGGTGAAAATTTCATCAAATTTGGAGTTGAAATGAAAAAGTCATGAAGATATGAAGATTGGGGTTTTCATTGTTGTTCTTGAGCATCTTCATTTTGTTCTTGAAGAACGAGGTAAGAAAATACACTTTGATTCAAAAATTTTGAGGTTAAGGTTGGTCAAAGTGTTAGTGGGGCCACTTGGGGAAATTTGAAAAAAAAATTATATAACAAAAAAAGATATTTCCACATGGCAGCCATCCGGCCTGCCACATCAGCAGCAAGATACATCATTTGGTCATTTGGTATCAGCCCAATACACAGTGCCTAACAGGCGCATGTACTGCAACTTCAGAGGCCTTTTTTTGCACATTTCTATACTTCGCCTAATAGAAATGAACAGTTTGAGTATTTATATAGCTGACAAATTTTTGGGTCCCAAATTTTGGGCCCCTCAAAAAAAACCAAGTGTCCAAATTCCATGATTTTTTTTCTACACTTTCTTCCTTCCATTTCTCAACTATTGAACAAGTAATAACATATTTAATTACTTGTTAACTAGTTTTAAACATCCAAATCTTTTCTTTGATCATTTGAACTAAGTAACAACAAGTAATTCCTTCAACTTTTGTTACTTCGTTTTTGAGTTCGATTTTTTTCGTGCTACTTTTTTTGAAAAGTTTTCTTCTTTATTTTCCATTGAAAGCTCTTGATTCCCATCCTTAGCTTTTGAACTTTCATTCTTGAGTCGACAAGAATCCATTCTTAACCTTCAAGTAGAGATTGGACCCTTGCAACTCATTGGAGCTAAACATAATGTGTTTGCTTGTTTTGTTTGAGTGTTATAATTAGGTACCTAATGGAAGAGCGGTTGGATAGATTGAGTAATTAAGTATAAACTCTTGAAGCAAGGAGTAGGGATGCTTCTTTCACTCCTCCGATGACTCATCATGTTGGAAACACGAGTGGAGTGCACCATGACTCCTCCACTCTAATTTCACCGGATGCTCTTCATCGAATGCTCTATCCGACATCCACCGCTCCCCCAACCCAAGCCACAAATGCTACCCACCAACGCCTCCAACCACCACCGTATGCTCCTCCCTGTCGACAACAAGTAAATCAACCATCACTAAATAGACCTCCACCCCAAATGCACCCATCCACGCCGAAATACCCCACCAATCCTTAATATCAATCATTGGGTGATAAGCTACAAGAGGAGTTCCAAAACGAGTTAGATGGAGTAGATGATGAATACCACAATCGAATAAGAGGTCCATGCTTACATTTTCATGGTGCTCGTACAGGTAGAGGAGGAAGGCATGGTCCTATCCCTCAATTAGGTAGGCAACGGGGATTTCAAGGCCAAGAACTTTATGTTGAAAACTATGGTGAGGATCTATATGAGCACATTAGGCCTTATTGCCATCTTAGGGGTCGAGACACGAGCCTCAACTCCACTGAGGTAACTCTCCCACCTTTTAAGGGTGAAAACAACCCCGACGTGTTTCTTGATTGGGCGATACAATGTGATCAAATTTTCTTGACTAATGAGATGTCCGAGGTGCGGAAGGCATCTTATGCAATTGCTTAATTTGAGGGGTTTGGGTCAACTTAGTGGGGAACTCAAGTGAAGGCAAGGAGATTACATGATTTAGCTCCCACTCCTACTTGGGAAGAACTCAAAGTTATCTTGAGGCGTAAGTATGTCACCAATCGGTATCGCCAAGAACAACTCAAGTAGGTCTACACTTTGCAACAAGGCACAAAGAGTGTGGAACAATACTATGATGAGTTCCAACTTGTGAAGATGAAAATAGACTTTGAAGAAGATTCTTTGCATGCTATGACACGATTTCGAGCGAGGTTGAGTAAAGAGATTGCTTCCAAAATGAAACTCCACACCTATCGTGATATTGATGAAACTCTTGAAGCAGCTATTGAGATTGAGTTGGGACTCAAGAGAAACTCAACAAGTCAAGAGGCTACAAAGGGTCTAGGAACTACAACAAAAAAGGGGGATCTTCCTCTTCCACTTGGTCCAAAAATAAGGGCAACACACAAGAGACCAAGAAACCACTGGTCCAAACCACTCAAGTTGAGAAGACTACTCCCAAATCCATTCTACATGAATGAGGTACTTCTTCTAAACCTCTTCGATGTTTTAAATGTCAAAGATTTGATCATAGAATGAGTAAGTGCCCCAATCGGAGGGCTTTTGTTGTTATGATTGATAATTCTTGTAATGTTGATGATGCACCTCTTCTTAAGGGGAATGATAATGAGGGTGCTCATGACGTGATTGATGATGATGAGGATAGTGAAGAATACGGTGATGTTGTTATTCCTTGTGGGTTGACTAGAAGGGCCTTGGTCCTTCACGATATTTCTCAAGAAGGGGAGCCCACCCAACCAAACTATGTAGTGAGGAGGACAATGATAAGTAAGGCCCTAGATGACCCAAACCATAGGGAAAACCTTTTTCACTCTAAGTGACTCATCAAAGGAAATGTGTGCTCCTTGATAATCGATGGAGTAAGTTGTCCTAATGTTGCAAATACTACTTTGGTGGACTTTCTTCACCTTCCCACCACCAAACATTCTACTCCTTACAAGCTTCAATCTTCAATGGTTGAGTGAATGTGGGGAATTGAAGGTGCATAGGAAAGTTGTGATTAAGTTTAGAGTTGGTAAGTACCAAGATAAAGTTTTGTGTGATGTGGTGCCACTGCAAACTTGTCACCTCTTGCTTGGGCGACCGTGGTAATATGATAGAGCTACCAATCATGATGGTCGCACCAATCGATATTCCTTTAACCATGGAAGGTATAAGCACATTCTACATCCTATGACACTGGTACAAGTTAGTGACATGTACTATAAGTTGACAGAGTTGAAGGAGAAAGGTAAGGGTGTGGATGCTAATAGTGAGCTCAAAGGTATGTGTCGTGGATGATAGTAAAGGGAAAGGTAGTGCTAAAAGGAAAGAGAAGGTGGCCCTTTTGGCAAGTTTAAAGGAGATTAAGGATGAGTTGGAGGAGAGGCATCTGGTGGTCCTTCTAATGCATAGAGATATTCTTTGCTTACTAACGACCTAACTTCTTCTCTTCCTAGTTCTATTTTTCTCTTTTGCAGGGCTATGAAGATGTGTTTCACCAGAACTTCCAAAATGATTGCCCCTTATAACGGAAATTGAGTGTCAAATTGATTTCATCTTGCGGTCCCAATTGCCAAACAAACCGGCTTATAGATCCAATCTGGCGAACAAAAAGGAACTACAAAGGCAAGTGGATGAACTCCTTAAGAAAGGGGTGGTGCGGGAGAGCATGAGCCCATGCGGTACCGGTGATTTTGGTTCCCAAAAAGGATGGCACTTGGCGCATGTGTGTGGATCATTGAGTCATCAACAAAATAACGGTAAAATATCGTTATCCCATCCCTTGACTTGGTGACATGCTTGATGAGTTGAGTGGTTTTGCATATTCTCCAAAATAGATCTTAGAAGCGGTTATCATCAAATCCAGATGAAATCCGGGATGAGTGGAAAATGGCATTCAAGACCAAACTTGGTCTCTATGAATGGTTGGTGATGCCTTTTGGCCTCACCAATACTCCTAATACTTTTATGCGTTTGATGAATCATGTGATGAAACCTTTTATTGGGAAATTTGTGGTGTACTTTGATGATGTGTTGGTGTATAGTAAAACAATCGATGAGCATGTTGATCATTTAAAGTGTGTGTTTGATGTGCTTAGGCAAGAACTCCTCTACGCTAAAATGTCTAAATGCTCTTTTGGTGTTTTTTTGGGTTTTGTTGTGAGTCCAAGGGGAGTTGAGGTGGATGAATCCAAAATAGACGCTATTAAGAATTGGCCAACTCCCACGTCCGTCGGTGATGTGTGTAGTGTTCATAGATTGGCTAGATTTGTTGAAGGATTTAGCACCATAGCCCCTTGACTAAGGTGATCTGGTGATCCGAAAGGATACATCCTTCTTTTGCGGTGAGGAACATGCACGAGCTTTTGCCACCTTGAAACACATGCTTAGTTCCGCATCATTGTTGCAATTAACCAACTTTGATAAAACTTTTGAAATTAAATGTGATGCTAGTAAAGTGGGTATTAGGACCATTTTGATGCAAGAATTAACTCATTGCCTACTTTAGTGAGAAGCTTAAAGGCGCGACTTTGAATTACTCCACATATGACCTTGAGCTTTATGCATTGATTAGGGCTTTGGGTAACTGACAACACTACTTATGGCCTAAGAAGATTGTCATTAGGACTGATAATGAGTCCTTGAAACATCTTAGGTCACAAGAAAAGTTAAACAAGAGGCAAGCCAAATGGGTTGAATTTCTTGCAACGTTCCCTTATGTGATTCGTTACAAAGGGGGGAAGGATAATGTAGTAGCGGATGCCTTGGAAACATGTTTTGGTTTCTACTTTGACTTCTAAGTTGTTGGGTTTTGAGAGCATGAAATCATTGTAGCCCAAGGACCCCATTTTTGCTCAAATCTAGCAAGATTGTGGAGCATGGCTAAGGGACCGTAAGCTTAAGGATAAACCACCCTCCCCATTTGCTACATTTGATGGTTACTTGTTCAAGAACAAACGACTCTATGTGCCTATGAGCTCTTGAATGGAAATTTTCGTGAGAAAGGCACATAATGGGGGTTTGATGGGGCATTTTGTATTGATAAGACATTGGGGATCCTTGAAGAACATTTTTATTGGCCTAAAATGCATAGTGATGTTGCTAAAGTTTATGGTCAATGGGTTGAATGTCGAGTGCTTAGTCCAGGCTACTTCCCCGTAGCCTATATACCCCTCTCATTACCCCTTAAAGACCTTGGCTTAACATTTTTATGGATTTTGTGTTGGGCTTGCCAAGGACTAAAAGAGGGATGGATAGCATCTTTGTGGTTGTTGATCATTTTTTCAAAATGGCTCACTTTATTGCATGTCATAAGTGTGATGATGCCCCACATATGACCTCTTTATTTGTTGACCATGTCAAGTTGCATGGTATCCCCCAATCCATAGTGAGTGATAGGGAACCTAAATTCCTTAGCCACTTTTGGAAGGTCTTGTGGGGTAGACTTGGGACAAAATTGTTGTTCTCTACATCATGTCAACCACAAACTGATGGTCAAACCGAAGTTGTGAACCGCACCTTTGGGTCTATGCTTCAGGCCTTAGTTAAAGGAAAACTCACATCTTGGGAAGAACATTTGTCTTTAGTTGAATTTGCATATAATCGTGTCATTCATAATTCTATTGACATGTCTCCATTTGAGGCCCCCTAACCCCTCTTGATCTAACCCCTTTGTCTCAAGATGTTGTGTTGCGTGTAGATGGTAACAATAGGGCCGAGGCCATGAAAGCTTTGCATGAGAAAGTGAGACTTCAACTTGAGAAGAAGAATCAAGAAAAGGCCAAGAAAGTCAACAAAAGGAAAAAAAAAGGTGGTGCTTGAACCGGGTGATTGGGTTTGGGTTCATTTTCGAAAGGAAAGGTTTCCCCACAAGAGAAAGACCAAGCTAATGCCTAGAGGAGATGGTCCATTTGAAGTGCTTGAAAGGCTTAATGACAATGCCTACAAAATTGATCTTCCCCCGGATTACCAAGTGCATAATACATTCAACATTTGTGATCTTTCTCCTATGGATGTATGTGATGAAGGCCCCTTAAATTTGAGGGCAAATTCTTCTCAAGAAGGGGAGAGTGATACAACCCAAGGGCCCCCAAGGCATTTCACAAGGACCCAAGCCCGTGAACTTCAACATTGGCAAGGGTTATTCATGAAGAAGGATGCACTTGAGTGCATTATGAAATCCTCCCGAGAATTCCATGTATTCATGACAACATTTGATGGGTCATACGTTGAGAAAAAGGAGGAGGATTAGGATTTTTTATGAATTCAACATCCAAACAATGCCCTTACTGAATGTAATAACATAGGGTCTTCTTTATTTGCTTAGTATAAGTAGCTTCTTTTATGTTGGAAGACTTAGAATTTCATGACAAAAAAATACTCTATTGTTATTGAGATATTATGAGAGCTTGCTAAGCTTTTAGTTGTTTCTTGTTTGGAAAGAAGAGTTGCTTGGGATATCAATTCCCTTAGAGGTTTCTTCTTAGAGTTAGGTTCTTGTTGGGATATTTGAAGGTCACTTTAATTTATTAAACTTGGTTGACTTTGATTCCCAATTTGTGTCTATCTATTTATCTTCTCTTATTTCTTTGTTCAGCCTCTTATTATTAGTCTTAATCGTGCTTCATTTTCTTGTTAATCTTAGCTTCCGTTTTAGGGTTTGTATCAAGGTGGTTAACACTTTTTGAACTAATCTGATGCATATAGCACCTATTAACCAGCTGAATGTTCCTTTTATTAAGGTTTCCTTGTGTGGAGCATGCTTTATTTAAGGTTGTTTAGCTGAAACATATTACTTTTGTTGGCAGCTTTTCTACATATTAATTTCCGAAGCTATGATCAATCATCCCATAGTTAGTGCATAGATGTGTGTATACCTTGCCTTGACTGAATATGAATCATCCCTTGAGCTTCCCTATTTTAATCTGTCAACATCCTGAGAGTTAACTATATGTCTTTCCAGTTTAGTTAGCAGGTCCAGTAGATTATTTATCTCCCAATCACATACATTTCTCCTTAAAATCAGGTTCCATGTGTTTCCCTCTCTGTATTATGCTATGGTTGAGTCTGGATCACTTGCTATCTGAAAGATGCTTTGAAACTCATCTTTTATTGCAGTGTTGCATCACCATTTCGCTTTCAAAAAATTAATGTGTGCTCCATTACCTAATTTGAAAGAGGAGTGCAAATGAACTTCCAACGACCAGTTCCATGAGGGATTCTAGTGAGCTTTGTGCACCAATGATTATGTTCTCCCTTTTATTTGATAACCTGATTTTTCTCTCCATATTTGTGTTTGACAGTTTGAGTTCGTCTCCCACAACCTGATTCCTATAAGTTGTATCTCCACAAATATTTCATCAGCAAACACTTGTTTATCTTTTAGACCCAACCAGCCTTGGAGTTTTGGTTGAATAACTTTAGATTACTTTGAATTATGACGCAGACCGTCACCTTCCCACTAAAAGGATCTTTCGATTCTATCAAGCTGCTTTTATACCTTGATTGGAAAAAGGAATAGAGAGAAAATAAATTGGGATAGTGCCTAAAACGCTACTAATGAGTGTTTATTGACCACCAATAGAGAGATAGTGCTTCTGCCGGGAAGCCAACCTTTTTTCATACTTCTCTATCACCCCATTCCAGATCCCAGAGGATTTAAATCTAGCACCTAGAGTGAGCCCTAAATGAGTTGTGCCAAATGTACTTATACCAAAACACATAATTTCTATGAATTCCTCTAAACTAGGGGCTTCATTGACTGAAAAATAATGCTTTTGAGCATGTTGATGTATACCCTTGACATAGCTTCAAAGATGAGCAACATAAGGTTGAGATGGATGACTTTAGCCGCACCACAAAAATTAGTGTATCATCTGCGTACGTACAACAAGTGTATACTGAAACTGAATTCCCAAGATTGGTGGCCCATTTTGAAGCTTTCAATCTACTGTAAATGCTTGGCTTTCTCTAGTTCTAGTATTTTGCTAAGATCCTCCATTTCCAGAATGAAAAGAAAGGGGGTCTCCCTGCTTGAAACCATTTTGTGGGGAGAAAAGCCAACAGGACCTCAATTAATCAAAACCATGTACTTCACTCTAGCAATAGTGATTTATACACCTTTCACTAGAGCCCATTTTCCTTAGAGTTGAGAGAAGATAGATCAGTTAAGTTGGTTAAAGGCCTTCTCTATGTTAAGCTTCAAAAAAGACAAAGATTCCCAACTTTTTTGCTCCGGTCCAGGACCACATTTGCTATTAAAATTACATCAGTAATCTGTAATCTGCAATCTGCCTGCTCTCAATGAAAGCATTTTGATAACTGGGTCACCATATGATTTATGCATTAATGGCTTTTGAATGGATCATATCTCACACACAAGGCAAAAAAAAAAAAATGTTCAGACTGATCTCTTTAACTGACTTCCCAGTCTGACCTTTGTGATTTTGCCACTTTGCTAGGTGGTCCTCTAATTATATAAAAGAACTAATCAATCTGAACCTTAAAAACTGTGATCATCGACAAAGAACAAGCTTAAAAGTAGGGTCTTTAACATACAGATCTCACTGCTTTCCCACAATGTCAAAGAACAAATACTTATCCTAGAGAACATAAGGTGACCATCATAGAATATCCATCCTGTTTCATTTGGACCAGTTTCATTGCAATACTGATAATGCAACAAAATCGGAAAAGGATACTGGTGATTAATCCACCATCAACCCCGTCATGCTAAAATTCAGCCAAGACTCTTTATGACAAAAATTTCTCCTTAGTCCAACCAGCTGATCCAACTAAATAAAGTCAATTTGCTCCAAACAAGAAAAGAGATGATGAATCCCAAAAAAAAAACGCGCAACTCTTTTTATCTACTTGGAGCTATGAAGACATAAAAAGCTAATGGTAACGAGAAATCTTTGAAGAAATAAAACAAGGAGAAATAAACAGGAAAAGAAGAAGTTACCTTTGTTTGCGTTCTTGAATACTCTTCATCTGGGTCTTGTAGTGATTCTCAATAAATTGCTTAGCAGCAGCAACTTTCTCCATTGTCAAGCTTGAACCAAGCACTTCCTCTTCGCACTGTCCTTGTCCGTCCTCCATCATTTCCCCTCTCTCTTGTTCCTCTCTCTCTATACGTATCACTTGAAAAATAAGAGTGAAATGAAACCTGAAAAGTACAGTTGGGACTATCGTTTACCTCATCAGCACCGAGACTTCAGCTGCTTTATACTCACGAAATTACATCTAAAACTCAATAGTGGGCGGCTTTGGATATTTTGATCTAATAAGAAAATTATTTAAATACTAATCTTAATTTTTTTTAGTACAATATAAGTATAATTTTGTGCTTAAATATTTTTAAACTTTTTATGCTTATTATTAATTTATTTTTATTTTTATTATTTTTATTTTTTTGTTTTTTCTTTAATTTTATTTTTATTTTTTAATTTATTTACCTCAATCTTTATTTTTTTTCTCAAATATTATTTATTTTATCATTTCTTTTTTTAATTCATTTGTCTCAACCTTTATTTTTCTTTTATTTTTAGTTTTTATTATTTCTCTTTTTTTACTCATTTTTCTCAAATTTTATTTTTATTTTTTCCTCTCATTTTTTTTCTCAATTTTTTTAATTCTTCACTTTTTTCTTAATATTCATTTTTTCTTGTCTTTTTTTTCTCAATCTCTTTTTTTTTTCTCAACTTCTTTTTTTTTTTTCTAATAAATAAAAAATTGGATAATCCGCAAAAGGATTTCTTTTCTTGACATCAAAGCAAATTAAAGGGCATCAATTATTGTTACGAATTTTCTTGGGACAAGA